>NC_092213.1:32241672-32541672 GCF_043381705.1 Parasteatoda tepidariorum | reverse complement strand
ATTCAAATTAGTGATTAATAATTTAATCATCCGGTTCCGTCATTAGATAAATTATGATTTAAAAACTAAAATGATTAAAATGATTTGAACAACGCTGTAGAAAAAATTATAAACACAAAAAAATAATCAAAAGCTTTAAAGAAGTTCCAAAAATAATAATGCTTTAAATTTTTTTTAGATATTAAGCATTCCAGCGGAATTAAAATTATTAAAATATTGATTTAATTCGTATTGATTAAGCAATCCATCTTCTTTGGTTTTCGCTAATCGCGTGGGAAAAAAATACTCTGATATCAAACTTGATAAAACCATCTCCTTTTAATCAAAGGGTAAGCAACATAATTTTATTTTTGCACAAAAGTTCTGTTCTTTTTTTTATAAAATCGTGCATACCATGATTATATGCTAAATTCATATTCGCAAACTGGCTAATAAATATTTTAACTAATCACTCAATATACTTCAATGTCATGCTGAAATAAAATTTTTAATTGAATAATAAATCATAGCTGATGAATGATCTAAATTGGTCTAAACTTGATAACTTAATTTGATTTTAAATATGTATTGTTTAAAATTTTTAAAACGAATGAATTTCTAGTTCCCGTTTAAAAACAGGTTTGCATTAAAAGATAGATTAAATTCTAGTTGAATGCAAGATACGAAGTATTTACTTTATGAATATCTGAAACAATGTTTTTCGGGAAGAATGAAAATAAGCTGCATAGAAAATATGCTTAAAATGCACCAGGTTATGTCAACTATACCAAAAAAAGCCATAAATTGCCGACCGGCCAGTGTAGGGGGCAGGGAAGTTTGCTGAGGGATCCCCATAGTTTGGTCAGGAGAGCGATTCAATGTTTGGACCCCCTAGTGTGTTTTCATTTCTTATTTATTTATTTATTATTATTATTATTTTCTTTGCTTATTTGGCCATATCTCGAAAACTTTTTAAGTGAAATAAAAAACTTTTGCACGCAATTATAAAATTTGTTTATCCGAAGATAATTCTATGCAAAAATAAATTTCAGTAAGTATTTATTATTTTATTTAACAGTAGTCGAAAGAATTTGTAATTGTAAGGCATGCAATTTTTTATATAATTTTAAAGTATGTAAATTAAAGTGGCAAAGTAAACTATTTGAGTGAAATCGGTCAAATAGTTTCTGAAGAATCAAATTTTAAAAAAATAATCAATTTAAAATTCAATTTCTAAAGATTTATTCAACCAATATTGCTCAACCTTACAATTCAAAATGTTTTCGACTATTATTGAATGAAATAATATATCATACTAAATATTTGCTAAAATTATTTTTTGCTTTGAACTATCTTACGATAAATGAATTTTACAATTGTGTGTAAATTTTTTTTTATTTCGCTTAATAAGATCTCGAGATATGGCGAAATACGCAAAAAGTAAAATTAAGCGGTTCAAACTTTGACTCGTTCTCTTGACCCAAACTATGGGGACAATATTTCCCAGATTGGGGCTACCCCTTATACTTAGGGGATCAGAAACCGAATCCGTTGAAAAAAATTTATGTTTGTTCAGAGAAAGTACGTTTTTGTGTCTGATTTTGTAACTTAAAATATCACTTGCACAAATTATTACCATATTTAAAATCACCCTTCTGAACCATTAAGAGTGAGTCCTAAAACGCAAAGATCTGATCATTAGATCAAAAGTTATACAGGGTTGCCCTTTTTTCGATACCCTATACAGATGTTTTTAATTAAGTACCCATCATCTTTGGAGTAAAGTAATAACATTCTAAGATGAATTTGATTTACCAATGTGTCTAAGTGTTGCATAGCTTTTTGCTTACCTTTAAGAACTACCAAAACACCACTTCACCAACAGAACATGCTTCACATGATACTCCCACCTAACCGTTATGCAGCATTTACCAAGCTGTAATTCCACAAGGTAAAACAGTAATTTACCAAGTAATCAGAAATTCCACCAAGTAATACAGTATTTTCCAAATAAAGTTTCATAATTTTTGATGTTTAAAATATCTGCCTATTTTTTAATCCAGTCGATGCTCTATAACATTATATTATATCGAGATATCTAAGATGACGTCACTTAAATTAAAAAGTTCACTGGAAATCCATGAATGATCAATCAGTTACAAATCCAACCAATAGGAATGCGTTTCTATTATGATAGGAATACGAATCGTCCAATAGGAATGGTGCAAACGGTAACAGACTGAATGATAGAGGAATTCAGCTTCTGACTTGGGCATCTCTATATAGTGCAAAATTAAGGCTTTGCTTATAATTTAGGGAATTAAATTTGTGACTTTGAAATTTCATTTGGCCAAGTCAGAGATTATTTTTGTTTTGCTATTATGTGATCCGAAATCACGTTACCAAAGAGAAACACAATTTGCAAATATATAATTTGGGATTAGCTTAGAATATTAGTAAAACTGCATTTCTAAAAAAATGAAAAAGAAACGAAAAGCTTACGTAGCTGAACCATCCATTTTTGCTGTTTCAAAGACACAAAGAGTTTTGATTATTATTTGTATTTTCTTTTCGTTTTAACCGTAGCTGAATTGTTTCTCAAAGTTGCATAGCTGGTTGCTTAATTCTGATTGATGAGCGAAAAGTGTGCTTACGAAAAATGTCAACATGGAAACAATCTAAGGATTTGCCATTGATGCCTATTGCGATGGTTTGTTTTGAATTCCTAATGAACTCTTCCATCTTCAAATGTTCATAAAAATTTTGTTTCATGTTCATTTGGAATGACAGTGAAACTTAAAAAATGTTTGGGAAGAGGAGTTGTAGCAACAGCTGATGTTCATCATTTTAAATTGAACTGACATCTTCGAAATTATTGAATAGAGATGTTTTTTTGTAGGAAGAATAATACTAATTTTTCGACGTCAAATATTTTGAGATAATTGGAAAGGTTCAAAGTACCATCACAATGTCAGGAAAAAAGATACTTTGTATACTGGACAGTTTGCTTTGTAAAAGAAAAGTGGAAGACTAGATTCTTTTTAGTTTGATTTAATAAAAATAATAACAATGATAATGAAATTATTACAATAATGAAATTTTTAATAAAAACGACGATTTCAATTAAATTAATAATAGTAATACTAAACAATAATTTAAATTGAACTAAAACCTTCGAAGTTATTGAATAGAGATTTTTTGTAGGAATTATTATTATTAATAATTTTTAAAAAAAATTGCTTAAACTAAAATATTTTTTTGTCAGGACGCAGTGAGACGAGGGCAACCCATAAATATTACAAATAATTTTTCTGCTATTTTTCTTAAGAATCGTCAATTAGAATTAAGAGTTAACAAAAATTTGAAGTAAATGTGAATTCAAATTTAATAATATATCATATTTCAGTCATGTTTTTAATTGTTTATAGACATTTGTTTGTAAACAAAATGTAAATTTGGTTTTAAATTACGACCAGTGGGGCCCCGAAGGTTCTGTACATACAACCCTAGATTTCCAGATCAGATCCTGTTAACACATATACTAACATGCTTCTCACACATGCAGACTCTTCTATCCCAGTGTTTCTAGCCACAGAACCCATTGATTATGATTTCAATTTAACTATGTAAATTAGAACAAAATTCTTACGAATAGTTTCAAAGTTAGCTGTCATGCTAAACTAAATTATGCAGTTTGTATCCTTAGTCCTTGCAGTTTGTATCCTTAGTCTCAGTGTTTCTAGCCACAGAACCCATTGATTATGATTTAATTTAACTATGTAAATTAGAACAAAATTCTTACGAATAGTTTCAAAGTTAGCTGTCATGCTAAACTAAATTATGCAGTTTCTATACTTAGTCTAAAAACTAAGACAGAAAAATGGTCAGATAGAAGAGTTTCCTGCCTAAGTTGAAATTGACAGCTAACACTATCGATTACAAAAAATAGCTGTCACCTAACAAATTTTGAAATATTATCCCCAAAGATAATTGAAATTCAAGTCCAGCGCCATAGTCTAGAATTACATGTTCCGTAAATGATCCGCAATTAAAACTTAGTTACTATTTTTTTCTTCTCGTGTAATTGTCATCATTTTATCGTAGATTTTTTGTTTAAATTCTTTTACCAAAAATATATCATACTTGAAACACAAACAAATAAAGTGTTTCAACTGTCACTCACAAAACGTACTTATTTTTTATTCATAAAAAATAGACTTTAGATTGGAATTAAAATATGTATGTTAATGTTATTTTTTTTGTAATATAATTTTCAAGAAACAGGAGATAGTGGAAAATTTAAGAGCTGCAAGATCAAGGTATGGCCAAAGGAGCAATTAATGGCTTTTGTTACCAGGGCCGGATTAAGCGCATGCGGGGCCCTAGGTCATTCAAATTTTTGGGGCCCCTAGATAAAAAAATTTCCCGTATATTTTTTATTTATTCAAATGTAAAAGTGTTTATATATCTTTTCATTTAAGAAAGCATATTTAAAATAAAAATAAATAATGATAAATTAAATTTTACTTTATTTTATTAAATTAAAACTAAAAAATAATCATAAAATTTTGAAAAAATTTTAAAACACGTTGTTTTTCTTAATTTTTTAAAATTTATTTTCAAAAAATCCATTTGTTAAGGGGGCTCCAGGCCATGGCCTAGTCCGGCCTAATGTGTAATCCGGCCCTGTTTGTTACAATAGTTATTTAAGGAATTTAAAAGTACAGTAATGGATGAATGGGCTTCTACAAATCGATGAATATATTTGTTTTTGCGGGAAAAAAAACATAAATATGTTTTTTTTTTACAAATACACGGGTGAGTGTAATTTTATAAAGACAAAGATACATGTGTTTTTCGAATACAGGGATAAATGAATATTTATAAATGCAAGAATAAATGTATTTTTGATAAATAGAGGGATATGTGTGTTTTTATGGATGCATGAATGAATGTATATTTACCGATACATGAATAAGTGTATTTTTCCAGACATATTAATAGGTGCATTGTATGGATACAAAAATCAATGTGATCTTACAAATACATGGATTGATGTGTTTTTGTGCATACAAAATTCAATTTATTTTTTGAACAGCAACTTGTTCCAAAAACATAATATTACCGAATTCCATGTATGATATTACAGATCGAAAAAACATTCGAAACAATCTGCATTGATATCTATTATCTGCAGTAACTATCTCAATCAGAAACATCTATGCATGATAATACCAATTGAGAAACATTCGAAACAATAAGCAGGCATCATTTCGATTAATCGATAAAGACTTAAGATATTCGATATAAAGACTGCAATTCGTCTAAAACATTAAAAAAATAGCAATTTGAAACGATCTTTGGCAACTGATGCGTTTTTGATAACTCGACAAATGTTTCTAGAACTCGGCTGTGGTATTCTATCTCATACACCCCATCCGTACGGATACAGTACTTTCAAATTTTTAGCTTATAAAAGAAAATCATTTTTAATCGATTTAATTGAATACATTTACCGCCAATTTAATATAATATTCCCAAATTCAGAAGATATACTACCGAATTCCATCCATGCATATTACTGATTGAGAAAAATTCGAAACAATCTGCATTGCTATCTCAATCGGTAACATCCATGCATGATAGTACAGCTTGAGAAGCATTTGAAGCAATCTGCATTGACATGTATTATCTGCATTGCTATCTCAATCGGTAACATCCATGCATATTACCGATTGAGAAACATTTGAAACAATCTGCATTGACATGTATTATATGCATTGCTATCGCAATCCTTAACACCCATGCGTGATAGTACCGCTTGAGAAACATTTGAAACAAAATAGATGCTTTCATTTAGACGCATTAAAGACTGCAATTCATCTAAAACATTAGAAAAAATAGCAACTTGAAAGGAGTTTGACAACTTATGCATTTCTGATAATTTGATCAATATTTCTAAAACTCAGTGGTGCTATTCTATCACATTCGTAAATGTTCAGTATTCTCGGAATTTTAGTTTTTGCTGAACAATTTCTCATCTTCAACTCACGAAGTAAAACAACACATAACAAAACTTAAGAGATTCGGCACGAACGGAATTATTGAACTGCAGAAAAAAGTCGAACGCTTGTGGAACAGAATTCAGTTATATAATTTAATATAAAAAAATATGCCAAAATTAAAACGGAATGATTTTTATTTTTTTATTTTCAAATTCGGTGCCAATTTCCCGCATAAAACAATAAATCGCTACAATTTGTATCAAAAAATAATCAGTCAATGGAATAAATTTAGCGTCATTTTTTATTTTATAAAAGCATACCAAAATTCAAACACGATGCTTTGGATTTTTTCTTTACAACCGGTACCAATTTTCCGGACATAAATAGTTACAACTTGTATCGAAATAAGATAGTCATATTTAATCATTTCATATGAATAAAATTTAACGCCATTTTTAAATAAAAACACGCATTAATTCCTAATTTGTTTCATTCTAAAAGTAATGTTGTTGCTTCTTCCATAAGGGCAATAATCAAAGCATGTATAATGCATTCTAATAGAGCATTTGGAACATGGAATTTAACCATCTAAAATCTGAAGACAGGCGTTAGACAGGCAAAACATTTTCTTCTATCTTGGGCTTAAGTGCCCGTTTATAGAACCACGCCTGGACTATTCATCGTCATACGTGCACAGCATATATAATATATACAACTTGCAATATTGCATTTATTGTTATAATTCTGCCACTTTCCCTACATAAAAATAAAGTAACTGATTATAATGGGAAGCCTTTTTTTAAAAAAAGCGGTGCTTTTAATCTGCATAAAATAAACAATTCTTGTTAGTTACTTTTTGTTGACTTCAATTTGCTCTTTCCTAGTAAGCATTGTCAAACATACGTACAGCAGTGTGATTTAAATTATGGATTGTATAAACAATAAAAAAGGGTTTTCCTAGCTACCGTTCGCCAATGGCTAGTCTTTGAGGTCATGCACTGCTTAATCCATCAAGCTTATGAAGATCCTTGCTCAAATAGCACGACATAATCTAGCGTCTTCTGAGGGTGTTCGGTGCGTGTAAAGGAGCCGATTTATCACGAAGATAATTATAGGATAAGTATTTGGTGGCATTTGATCATCGTGAGTTTTAATTGTTCTTAAAAGTTATTGCGATGCCCATGCACCGTGATGATTTACATGCAACAGGGTATTTTAAATGAATTTAGTGGAGCGCTTTTTAATAAAGACATACCTGATTGTTTTTACATTATTCTAGAAGTTTTGAACTCAGAACATCTTTTTGAATGTTCAGGGCAGCATTGTCACACCTAGCTAGAAAGAGATGTATTCAAACGTTAGTAGGATGATAGGAATAATAAGGATTGATTAAGGATTTCTTTTATGCCAGCGGACACCGAGGGTGATTCATGGACCATGATGGCGAGGAAAATAATTTTTTGCGACAGTAAAGTGAAATGAAAATAAGACAACTATTGTGATGAATTTCGAATTATAACTATTATAAAAATGAGATAAAGTAGAATAGTAGTCGACAAACTGTGGTCCGCGGGTCATTGGTGGCCCTTCACACTGACGTTGAAGCCTTACTGATTGAATATAATATTGCTTTTACTAGCTGAATACCCATTCTGCATTCGGGAAAAAAAAAATTAAATGAAAATTGTTGATTTAATAATTAAATCAATAAATCAGTGTTAATCAACACTACGAAGCCATGCACAAAATTGAAATATCTATGCCGATACAATAAATTAAGATAAATCAGCAGTTAACTTAAATAACCAGCAGCTAACTTAAAAGCTGTAATGTCTATTACGAAAATTAACAGAGCAACATTTGCATTAATAATAACAATGCGATTTTTTTATGGTTTTTCTAAATAAATAAGGGAATTTTGGAAAATTTCAAAAATATGTTTAATGTTCAATAACTTATATAGAGTTCTTCTGTTACAAGAATGATTTGGATTTAATGAGAAATTTTCTTTAACTTTTTGAAATTTATGTATTGAACTCATCAAAAAAGTATTTAGAGGTTCTGGAAAATTTCATTCTCTTCGAAAACGATTTAGACCTCTTTTAGTACACTCTCAGAGAAATTGGTTCATTGCTGAACCATGATATCAGTACCTATAACCACGATATCAATATCTTATATATCAGTAAATATGTTGCAACCTCACTACTGTGTGAAATGGTGAAATGGAACTATGTGTGCCATAATATCGTCTAATCTATTAGTTAGAGTAAAAAGTCATTATTTTTTTCTCCAACTGATTGTAGTAGTGCAGTTTCAGAAATATCTGAAGCATTTGAAATACCCGTTTTTACGTCACTGATAGTTGACAGTTTAGGCTTCATTGTAAAGAACAATTTGAGATATTTTGTTTAGTTTCGGAGCAGGTTGAACACAGATGATCAAAGTGTTCATTTTTCGCCATATTTTACTATTTTAATTCCGTAAATAGAAAAACTCCTGTCAAGCTTGTGAAAAATTGCGTGCATTTTGCGTCGACGATGCTCTACAAGAATGTCAAAGCCAGTCCTGTTGATTGAGATTCGAAAGCTCTTTCTTCAAGGTAGCCTATTCAGATTGATGATAACGAAATGAAGACATTGATTCAGCCAAAGCCACGTTACGCGACACGAGAGATTGCAGAGACATTCTAAATCAGTCAAAAAAGTGCTCACACCCATCTAAAGAAACTGGGATACGTAAGCAAGCTCGAAATTCGAGTTCCTTATGAATTCGAAGAAGTTCATTTGACGGCACGAATAAACATCTGCGATATGCTCATACGACGAGTGAGTTCAAACGAATGAGTACTGGCAACGAGAAATGGATTGTTAACAACAATGTGATGTGTAAACTGTTTGAGTCCTGAGGTGAAGATTCACCATCAATGACATCAAAACCAAAACTTCATCAGAGGAATGTTCTTAGTGTAATGAGATAGGAAGGATGTGGAATTTTTTGAGCTCCAACCAAGGAACGGAACAATCATTCAGATGTGTACTATAAGCAATCGGACAATTTAAACGAATTTGTCATACAGAATCGTTCTGAGCTTGTCAATCGTAAGAGAATAGTGTTCCATCACGACAACGCGAGACCACATACATCTTTGGCAAACAGTCAAAACTTACTGGAGCTTGAATGGGATGTGTCGCCCAATTCATGGCATCCACCAGACCTTGCGGAGTCAGACTTCTACTTGTTTCGTTCTCTTCAAAACTCCTTACATGTCAGAGTAATGTGGCTCAAAAGGCTTTAAAATTTCCAAGAACTTACAAATTATACAAAAATTGCATGTAGAGGCAAAAATTGCTTCATGAGGTCCCAGCCCTGTTTTTCATTGAATCGCACAGCCATTTTAAACAAATAACATGACCATTGATTTGTTGGAAGTTGTGGATGGTCATCGCAATCATTAATAAAAGATGTTGATATAAGCAAACTATCAAAAACATTTTTTGTAGCATCTTTTGTTCGTGTGTTAGCAGGAGTGTTCATGAACAAATGTTTACGAATAAGTCAAATTAACTGTAATCACAAATTTTAACTTAAACTTTGTTTTCGTTTCGGTTGAACCATAATGTAAGTACTTTGAACCATATTATATTCCATTCATAATATTAATGTACAAATTTGATAATAGATGAAAGCAAAATTCTTACAGCAGAAGAAAAAAAAGGTTTTTCTAAAGTTTAATGACGGTTAAAAAGTAATGACATTTACAGAACTTACGGTTATACACTGTTAGAATTTTTATTCAAAAATTACGGTAAAATAACCTGTAAAAGTCTGTCCATTCAACTGACTATAAAAATTATGGTTATTACCATTCCTTTACCTTTGAGGGTTTGAAACCGTTTACAACCACCATTGCTTCAAATCCCTAAAAATAAGTTCAACTGGACATTGGAGTTAGGTTATGTTAGATAAGTAGACATTTAACTTAGGTTGTAGTTCAGTTGTGTTCTGTCAAGTGAACCGTGGAATGCGTCTTTAAGTTACCTAATGGACTTAATAAACTATAATACTGTTTTTTGAATAAGAAAACTTTAGGATTGTTGTATCTTAGAATAAGAAAACATTACTTCAGCACATAACATAGTTAATTATTATTCTTTATTTCAACCTTTTTATTAAATCTATCGTGAAAGTTAGAAAATACAAAACTTTTTTGTGTTAAGCTGCTCTGTGGTGCTGTCATCTATGCATGAATAAATATTTCATATTCCAATAGTCCAGGTTCACCAATTTAGGAATGCATGACAGTGTAAACTGTTCGTGTGTTGAAGTAATGGAGGAAGGATTGTGGTGTCAACGCTGGGGTTTGATCCTCTGTTCACCCGGCAATGAGATTGACAGATTTGCCCCCTCGGCTGAAGTATATAACAGGCTGGTGGAAATTAAGCAGCATCTGAAGTGTTCAACCGACACTTATTACTCTAAAATATTATTTTTCATCTGTTGTTGTGTTAAATAATAAGGATATGAATTCGTAATTCTTAATCCGTAAAATAACAATTCAGTAAATTGTTATTTAACAATTTTTTCCGCGAAATTTTTTGAAGTGTAACAATAATAAAACAAAAAGGAATTTTAAAAAGCGTATAATAATAAGTAATCTTGTTGCAAACATTTAAATAAATGCTATTAAGAGAACGTGGACAGGAATTTAATAAAAAGAATTCGTGCTCATCAGTGCGATATCCTCATTTTTAGGCCTTAAGGTGTTAATGATAATCTATATGATGCCATGAGTTTTTATGCCAAAGTTTTTAGACAGACGAAATCCATAAAACAAAATTACGAACTAAACTCGCATGTTTTTTAATTCGTAGTTCACAAAAAACTAATAAATGGCGATTAATTTATTTTATAACATATTTTATTTTATTTTATATATTTAACGATTTTGACTGACTCTAGAGTTACTTGATTTAACAAGCAAATCAGCTTCATTTTTATCTTTTCGCTATTTAAAAGCTCCATTGTCTTTTTTGTTGTACAAATATTCCTTTGTAATAACTTTCAGTTATTAAAAGTAAAACAAAACCGTCAAAGAGTTATTTTTTTATCTTACCCATCTGCATATAGGTACGGAATAAATCAACCTAACTTCTACTTTTCTTTATTCAAACAAAAGTAACTTATCAAAATAATAAGACTGGCGAAAACAGAGAATGATAGATCGCCAAGAGGGTACTCGATGTCACAAAAGCAATCTTTCAAAGGTAACTACTGCTGTTATTCGAAGAAACTCTAATCACAGAATAATTCAGAAAACTGAAATACAGAAATTCGAAATCAATTGACCGGTTAAGATAAAGAATATTTATCAAAATTTTCTGGAATTCATTTTTTTCGTTTTACTTGTCTAAAATAGTCAGTTTAGAGTTATTTTCTAAAAGAAAAACTTTTTTTTAAGTACAGAGTTGTAATTTTTTTCAAAAAAAAGGGTTTGTTCATTGGTTAAATTTTAACGCTATCAGAAAAACACATTGGTGTTTTCAACAGGAAGTAAAAAAGGAGTTTTTTTTCTAGGAAATCATATAAATTTAGTTCCATGCAGTTTTTTTTTCAAAGACTAGTATGAGTTTTTTTTAGTTCTTCTATCTGTGCAGTTTTGATTAAAAAAATTCTTTTTGTTTTTATTTAAAACTTTATTTCATTCACTAACCTCATATCAGGATTTTATATTATTCAAGGAAAAAAAAACTCTTGTACTAAAGCAAAGTTAACCATTGTCATTGCATCTAAAATCAAATCACAGAAAATAACAAAAATAAGAATCAATTGTTGAACGTTGTCCTCATATTTTAAATAAATTTATTTCATTATTTTAGATAGATCGGTGTTATATTCAAAACACAAACTTGTTCTGATGAAAATCATAAATTTATTTTCACTGATATTTTTTATTTCATAGTTATCTCTAATATATTTTATTCCACTGTTATATTTTATTTTAAAGATTTCTTAGCAATGTTTTGGTTCAAAGTTAAATCGATGAACATTTGAAAATTGTAATTTTCCTTCTTTTAAGGCATTATTTTCTTTATTTTATTATTTCAACAGGAAATGAAACCTTTTTATTTTGGGCTGAAGATCGTTTTTTAAGGTTATACTATATGCCTATTAATATTTTAAGGAAAAACTAAACAGTGCTTTTTAATGCTTTCTGAAAGTTTTCAAAAAGTACTGAATACATAAATATACAAAAAAATAAGTTTGAAAAATGTTTTGTTACAGCAACATCGATGCAGAAACAATTTCAATCTCAGTTTTGCAATAATCACTGTATTAGATAAATTCACTGATAATTTCCAAAAATATTATTTTTCCACTGTTATTACATTGATAACTGTTAATCAACTGTTAAACGAGATTGGATCAAGGTGTATTTTGAAAGTTGTTTTGATGTCGAATTTTATTTTTAAATAGATAAGTTTTTATAATTATAAATAAGTTTTTATAAATAAGACTTTTAAAATTTCAATCAATAATAATAATATTAAAATTTGCTTAATATTTCAATTTAAAAAAATGTGTTAGAAGTTTTTTTTTAAATTTGTATTAATAAATATAAAATTTAAAATTTTTAGGCTTAATTTCTGTAAATTTCGAATCTTTTTGATTTCCGAAAATTGATTGAACTACTAATCCTTGTGATTTTAAGAAAATTTGAATGGTGCTCTTAAAGTAGAGCGATTAAACCACATTCAGTGGGAATGTCCCCTAAGTTTTCAAAAATTGTGAACTGTATTTTATTATTCTTTTTTATTGTAGCTTAATTTTCTGAAAGAAATATTCGAAATATTATTAAATAACCGCTAACTGCTATCATTAGCTATAAATGAAAAACTTTTTTAAAAGTTGTAGAAATTTGGAGTGGATTTCAAAAACTTCGTGTCGTGCCACAGTCACTTCGATCTTTTTTTTAAATTGCAACTTCAAAGAGTTTTTTAACATGATTTTTCGAAGCTCTTTAATAGCTAAATAAAAAAAAGCTAAAAAGCTTTTCGAAGCTAAAATAAAAAAGCCACAATTTAAAGGCTTTGCATTTAAAATAAAACTATAATTTTAAACTATGTATGCCATGAAGAATTGTCTGGGCTTTAGAACGGGAACATAACTAAAATATTTTAAAAGTTATTAAAACTTTGTTTAAAAATCCGGAATTTTGCAATATTTTTTCACATTAGTTATTTTATTAATTTTTTAAATAATAAAAAATTAGACCCTAATCGCTTTCCATGTTCTCAAAATTGTGGCTTTTCTTTTGCGTTTTGCTTAAATTGACGGTTTGCGTCATTTTCAGAACAAATATAGAAAGCGGTGGCCAAAGAAAGGCTGAACTTGACTTAACTGCTATGAGTGACTGTCTCAAACTCAGAGCAGTTAAGATATTAGCATACTATTTACAAAAAAGAATTATTTCATGTCACTACAGAGTCTTTTTTTGCGTTTTGCTTAAATTGACGGTTTGCGCCATTTTCAGAATAAATATAGAAAGCGGTGGCTAAAGAAGGGCTGAACTTGACTTAACTGTTATGAGTGACTGTCTCAAACTCAGATCAGTTAAGACAATAGTATACTATTTACAAAAAGATTAATTTCATGTCACTACAGAGTCTTTTTTGCGTTTTGCTTAAATTGACGGTTTGCATAAATATAGAAAGCGGTGGCTAAAGAAGGGCTGAACTTGACTTAACTGTTATGAGCGACTGTCTCAAACTCAGAGCAGTTAAGACAATAGCATACTATTTACAAGAAAGAATTATTTCATGTCATTACAGAGTCTTCAAAAAACAGCCTTATACGCTGCTATCGAAAAAAAATCTAATTGAATTAAATGCCGTTTCCATGGTGATTAAACAATAACTAATAAGAGTAAGAGTCAATAACTAAATTTTTTTTTATAACTTAGGAACACTGGAGTACTTTCTAAATTTCTGAACTTTCAACTCTTTAAAATTAGTGAAACATAACATCGTTCCGCCAACAGACTTATTGGGAAAACTATTTTGAGTTTAGCATGTCTTGGACGGACACATCCAACTGCGAATTAACCCTATAATCTATTAAGAAAGTTCATTTTTAATACGTATGTATTATTTACTGTACTTTTCTTGTACAAAACTTTTATTTTCGACCGAAAAAAGATCCTTGAACTAGCGCGCCAAGAATTTCTTCCGTTCTGCTATCAGATTATCCGTCAAAATGTGACCCTTTTTATGTTAAGAAGATCCGGACAGAACAATGGGGCTGAGCAATCTTCTTTTTATTCTTCTGTAACCATTCCCTTTAAGTAACAACTAAATGTATTTTCTAAACCCATCCCGAGGGGGCAAATTAGTAGAATGCATACCAATGTGTGCACATCGTCAATATGGCTTCATATTTCACTTTGAGTCTCTGTCAAACTTGGTGAATACAATAAAAAAAAAGAAGCTAGAAGCTGAAGTGAGGCATTCTGGGACTGAAGATGCCCTGAAGGGAAAAGGACCCTATTATTTTAGACGAGTGGGTATTCATTAATTTGAATAAGATGTTATGTTTCTTCTTAAGGAGGTAGAGATAAAACACGAGACTTATCAATTGGAATGCAAGTTAAATAAGATTGCTGATTTGCTTAGTATACATTGCTGTGCAGTTATTATAGATACTAGATTGAGGATTACATTCAGTTAAATTATAATTTAGAATTTGACTTTCAGTTGTGTAATTTAATTTAGAAAGCCAAAGGCATAAATGTACATTGTAGAGAATATCGTAGTAAGCGAATGACACTTTATTTTTAAAATGTAAAATTAGTTCAAATCTAATTTATTTCATAATCTGCAATGAAAACTTGTTGAATGTACATTGTAGAGAACATCGTAGTAAGTTAATGACACTTTATTTTTAAAATATAAAATTAGTTCAAAACTAATTTATTTCATAATCTGCAATGAAAACTTGTTGATAGTTTTAAAATATTTAAGGAGGATAATTAATGTTATTTTAAAATAGAATTAAATTCAGTTATATTTTGATTTTAGGATTCGGCTTTAAGATGTGTAATTTCGTTTTAAAAACTGAAGGGATAATTATACATTATAGATGAACATTTAAACGAATAAAACTTTATTTTTTGAAAATTTTATTTTATTTTTACAATTTTACTTTCTTAATAAAAAACAGGTAAAGACTCATTTATTTTTTGACAGGGAATGAGTAACCAGTTAAAAAATGTCTGAACTGTAAATACAGATGAGTGATTAGATTTAATTTAAGCTAAATTTAGTTTTCATTATTGTGATTCAGAATTTGGCTTTGAGATATGCAATTTTATTTTCAAAATTGAATCCATAAATGCTCATTGTAGATGAACATTTGCAATTTGGTTTTTGTAATTAAAAAATTAATAAAAGATTAATTTATTTTATTTTATTACCGGCAATAAATAATTAGTTGAGCAGGTTTAAACATGTATCAAAAGCTAAATGGACAAACGTTTTAAGAGACATTTTAGTGAAATTGAGTAATTTAGCTTCAAACTTTACAGGTGATCTATAGTAAATAAAGTTTATACCTTGATTTTGTTTCTTGTTCACACGCTTTAAATAGGCGAAATCAATAAAACACTCGCAATAAACTGTTCGCCTCATTGTTTTCACACTATTAGCAATTTGATTTTCTGCCAAAATGCAGGAATTTTAAGATTACGCATCGGGTATTTAATGTCAAATACACGTGAAACCTATTGAAGTACAATCCGTAAGACCCATATAAAACTATTCACTACACTCTGTGAAATCAAAACACTTAGTAAAATTAATTAATGTTGTATACTTAAATAAAATATCCATCTGTAAGATGTTCCTTTTTTTTTCAAAAATGATAATTGGAATTTTTCTCCACTAATATCTTCATTTAAAATGTTCTAAACTATTCCGATGATTCTCAAAGAAAAATATATAAAATATAAAAATTCTTATAGCAAAGGCATGTGATAATGCATAAATTTTTACTCACAGAGATTCTAGTTTCAGCTAACATATTTTTCAACAAATGGCGCTACAGAGAGTAAACATGTAAAACCAAGAAAAATCATTGAAAATTCTTTCAATATTTTTTTAATGTTTTCATTAATACAAAGTACAATACAATAATTTCGAACCATCTACCATTAGCCGCAATCTCGTACCATAATGTGATATGTTAGGATGTGATTTAGAATTATTTTTCTTTGATATACACGCTTACGATGTGAAGTGCCATCTGTCGGAAAATATAGGAAAAAATTTATGCCCTCGTGAAGTTATACCTCATTTCAACCATTGTTTTTTTTAATTTTTTTTAAACTTATTTTAAGTTTAACTGTCATCTGTTAACTTTTTTCTGTAATAATTGCTTACAAATTTGTGAAAACCTATAGTCAAATTTAAAAAATTCTTTACAGTTAATTCTTTATAGTTTAACCTTAAAAATACTTTAAAAAAGGGAATACCTTAAATATACTCTTTTTAATGAATGTACTTATGTTTCAAAAATGTACTCCTTTTAATTTTTTTAAAAACAAGACTGCTTTCATCCAATAATTACACTGTTCAAATCAGCAACCACCAATCCTTTGAGATTTTTATCTTATACAAGAAAAAAAAACTGAGCTTTAAAGATTATAAAAATATTTAATATATGATTTAAAGCGAAGAACAAAAGGTTTTTTTTCCTTGAAAAGATTTTTAAAGAAATATCATCATTAAAATATATTTTAATGAAACTTGAAATTAAATTTATTTTTATATATTAATTAAAAAGAGATAGACTCAAAATATCGTTAAATGTTTCTTTTGATCTCAGAATCTTTTTACTTAATTGGGGAAAAAAACTGCTTTACTCCTTGTGGAATTCTAAGTTGATGCAACTGGGATTTCAAAGAAACTAAAATTTTTGAAATACTGTTACACAAATGTCGAAACAAAACTTTTTTTATTAAACCATTATATTATTACTTTAAATTTAAGCTCCTGAGATATAAAAAATATAATAATATGTTCTAAATTCCTTTCAATTATTTTAATTCCTTCATCATCAGAACTTTCTTCCATAAATAATTGAATAAAATGGAACAAAAATACCTGAGCAATTTTCTTAAAACCTGAAGAAAAAGAATTTCAATGAATAATTTTTTCCACAATCTTTATTAAGATGTTAAATAATTTCAAATATAATCTTATGGGAGTTAAAATTTTAAAACATGTTTGATTAAAAAAATTAATAACTTAATTTAAAATATTTAAGTTTTAAAAAATTTAAATTACAAGACGACTTATCATCTTAGATTAAATTCAGTTATAAATTAATAGTTATAAATATTTTAAAACCTGAAAAAAAATTTTAACGAGTAATTTTTTCCACAATCTTTATTAAGATGTTAAATAATTTCGATAATAATCTTATGGGAGTTAAAATTTTAAAACATGTTTGATTAAAAAAATTAATAATTTAATTTAAAATATTTAAGTTTTAAAAAATTTGAATAACAAGACGACTTATCACCTTAGATTAAATTCAGTTATAAATAACAAGTTATAAATTTCTTAAAATCTGCAGAACATTTCAACGAATAATTTTTTCTACAGTCTTTATTAAGGTGTTAAATAATTTCGAATACAATCTTATGGGAGTTAAAATTTCAAAACATGTTTGATTAAAAAAATTAATAATTTAATGTGAAATATTTAAGTTTTAAAAAATTTAAATTACAAGACGACTTATCACCTTAGATTAAATTCAGTTATAAATTTAATAGTTATGAATTTCTTAAAACCAGAAAAAAAAATTTCAACGAGTAATTTTTTCCCCAATCTTTATTAAGATGTTTAATTTCAAATATAATCTTATGGGAGTGAAAATTTTAAAACACGTTTGATTAACAGAATTAATAATTTAACTTAAAATATTTAGGTTTTAAGAAATTTAAATAACAAGACGACTTATCACTTTAGATTAAATTCAGTTATAAATTTAATAGGTATCATTTTGGTTAGAGATTCTAAATACAATATAGAACGTGTTAAATATTATTTCATCTTGGAAATTTATATTCCGTCTTGAGTTCATATTGTATTATTACAGCTAAAATTTATTTCATCAAGTACGTATTGAGTATTTCGGTTAGAAATTATAAATCCCAGTTTGATGATGTAGTTGTAGTTTATTTACGTCACACTAAAGCTTCACAATGGGCTATTGGCGACGGTCTGGGAACCATCCCTGAGGACGATACGAAGACATGTCATCACAATTTTGATCCTCTGCAGAGGGGATGGCATCCCCGCTTCGGTAGCCCGACAAGCTACACGCGAAGTCGAACACTTTATGGTAGAACAGTTTAACGAGGACCAATAGCTCACACCCTCGGTCTCTAATCATACTAATCCAAGTGGTCACCCACCCGCACACTGACTGCAGCCAGTGATGCTTGATTTCGGTAATCTGCTGAGAACCGTGTCTTAACAATCAGTCCACTGCGGGACAAATCCCAGCTTGAAATGTCACTTGTGAACATTTTATTTTTATATAGCTCCATATACCTATTTAAGAAAATGAACGTAACTAAAAATGCGTATTTAAAAACGGACACAGCTCAAAATTCATAGTTAAGAAAGTGGACAGAATTCAAAATGTGTAGTTTTAAAAAAATGGACAGAGCTCAAAATGCGTATTTAAGAAATTTGACACAACGGAATGAACAAAACATTGCGACGTGTTCAAGACAAAATTTAATGTTTTTGATAATTTATAATTTCATAACTTATAATTTGATAAATATTTCAAGATAGACAAAAATGTTTTATATATGATTTTAGAAATTATAAGACACTCTGTATAAAAAATTTATCCTCATTGGCGAGTAAAATTTGGGGTACCTTCCGCGTAAGTTTGATTTAAAATTATTGGAAAATCAATTTATCTTTTTCTAATATATTCCTTACAACGAGCAGTTGCTTTTTTATCGATAGAAAAATTTTCGTCATTATGCTGAAGTAGTTCAATCAAGGACTGTTTATTACCAAATGCGCTCAGATCGTTCTGCCGCTCAAAAACTGTCACTTAGGTCTTCGGAATCAAATCACTTAACAAACAAATGAAACACAAATGAACAATGCAATTTAAATGAGGTAAACAAGAATTGAAGATTAATGGTGAAGAATTGTTTATGTTCATTACTTATAACAAAAACCTGTTGCAATTTTAGGATAACTGAGTTTTGGCAAATCAATAACGCGAAAAATCTGTTCTCTCCGAGAGTTATTACACAGTGAATGTGGGCCGTGATCTGAAAAAGCGGATTTGTCTGCCTTAAAATTTGTGTTTTTTTAAATTTTTTTATATATTTTTTCATTTTTTAGAATTATTTTTTATAGACATAAACCATTCTCAATAGTTTCAAAATTGTCACTCTTAGTTTGTCTACGGTAAGAATTCCCTTCGCCACAAAGTCTGAATCCGTCTGTTTCCATGGAAACAAGAATAGGGCATTTCAAGGAGGGTAGCTGTTCTTCATTCTAGGGCTAACACAATAGACCGGAGAAACAGATTACCTTTCTATCTCCGATCTAAGCCAAAACCTGTCCTAAACAGTAATCCCACACCCCAACTTGAAATAGTTATACCTCGTTACCATAGTCACCGCCACGGGTCCAGACGAATGGATGGGGGAGTTCTTACTTTAAACAAACTATAGACCCTATATTCACTTCATATGTGTGCTATAGAACGTTCGAAATTTGCCTAAGTTGAGATTGGGAGATCATCTTCTTACAAATACAGAAGATATACAATGCCTAGTATATAATATGTGACAATACATTCAATATTAAAATTTGAAAATTGAATATTAATGACATGCGATTTTAATACAAATACAAAATATAGCCGTTATAAAATGCAAGCAAAGCATACTACTTATAAACAATTGTGTTGTTAGCGTTACAAAAATGAAGAAGGAAAACTGTTTAAAAATTGACACCAAATAAAATAACATTTTACAGTGCAAAACTAACTCAGAACTTAATACTTTGTATAACAATGATAATGAAGACCAGTATTATGCTACTGAATTTATGATATGATAAAACTGTCTTGTAAGAAGTAATGGCACCTTTTAAGTCCATACATTTTTGAAATTGCATTCTTAAAAATAAAAACTACTTAGTTCTACTGCAGCTATAAATCATATTTGATAGCTTCAGTTTTCGAAGGATTTTGATAAAAAATAATATGTTACTACGACGAATTTTTCTTTCTTGACATTAGGTAGGTCTTTATTTTTAAAATAATAAAAATATTTTCTTATGTACTGTATATATCCATGATAAAATGCAATTTAAAGTATCACTAACGTGAATGTTTTCATTTTTTTTGTATTCATTTTAATGAGTACTTAGAAAATAATAAAGAATTGAAATTATTTTTAATGGGCATATTTCTGAAGTATTATATTTCACTGTAAAATATTTTTATAAATTTCTCTTCCTTTTCTTTCAAATTGTGTGATATTTTTGTTCTTTTTGGAAAAGTAGCAGCACTGTTCTTAATATTTTTTACTATTTCTTATCAGGCCGGGATAGCTTGGTTGGTAGGGCGCTGGGCCCATGTCCGAGAGTTCGTGGGTTCGAACCCCGCAGGTTGAAGACTCCCCGTGTAGTAAAGTGACTAATGCACGCTAAATCTGTCGAGTCGCAAAGGTCCTCCATGTTCCCATAACAAATCAAAACCTCTGGGGGTACTGGATTGGAGATCGATCGTTCTCTGATTTAGGTCAAAATTACGATCTGTGGATGAATGAATGTATGTATGAATGGGTCCGCCCTATAAGCGTATGATGTGTCAGAAGTCAAATTCTTGGCCATAGATGGCGCCACTGGAAAACAAGAAACGCAGACTCTGCCTTAAATTTTCTCGGTTTCACCAAGCAAGCTTGCCCGTTCGGCAAGTGACATTGGAAACAACAACTATTTTTCATCACTCGTACAAAGATTCAGAGGCCAGAGGCTGAACTATATCATTGAGTGTAATAAATCAATCAATTGTAATTTTGTGGTTCTGAATGTCAACTAGTTGTTGACACTATTCGACTATCCTATTAGATGATTCGTATTCCTATTGGTTGCATCAGTAACTGATTGATCGTTGATGGATTAACAGTGTACTGATTGAATTGATTAATAGTGACATGTAAGCGAAATTACACCAGCTTGGACATATCCATAAGATGACAATATTTTTTTTTACTATTATATACACTTTAGTATCCAACAGCATGCATTATATGCTTATTTTGTCGACCTATAGAACTGCGCTTCTTAAAACAACCTGATATTTTGAGGCTGAGTAATCATTTTTAGCTGAGAAACATATGGCACTCTTTAAATTTGGAGTTCTGTCATCTCCATCACTACATTTTGACCCCTGTAATAAAGGGAAAACTCGCAAGAGAAAATTTATCTGTTCGAAGATTCTTAATTAACATCACCCTATCTTAAAAACTTATTCATTATTACTTATTAATTTAATTATTACTTTCGTATTATTTATTATAAACTATGAACTTAATAATAACTATTAGAAATTATAAATTCTTTAATTAGTTTTTAATTAGTTACAAGCAAATCGAATTGATTTTTATATTCTCGTTATTTATAAGCTCCATTGTCTTTTTAAATGTACAAATATTCAATACAATACAATAAAATGCCTTACAAAATTCTGATCTGGATTCCACCAAAAGAAGCTTGATAGTTTCGGCTTGATTTAACAAGCAAATCGAATTTTATTTTTATATTCTCGTTATTTATAAGCTCCATTGTCTTTTTTAATGTACAAATACTCAAAACAATACAATAAAATGCCTTACAAAATTCTGATCTGGATTCCACCAAAAGAAGCTTGATCGTTTCGGCTTGATTTAACAAGCAAATCGAATTTATTTTTATATTCTCGTTATTTATAAGCTCCATTGTCTTTTTAAATGTACAAATATTCAATACAATGCAATAAAATGCCTCACAAAATTCTGATCTGGATTCCACCAAAAGAAGCTTGATCGTTTAGGCTTGATTTAACAAGCAAATCGAATTTATTTTTATATTCTCGTTATTTATAACCTCCGTTGTCTTTTTTAATGTACAAATATTCAATACAGTTCAATAAAATGCCTTGCAAAATTCTGATCTGGATTCCACCAAAAGAAGCTTGATCGTTTAGGGTTAAAATTGGGATCCAATGATGTAGAGCATTATGCATAAATCTGTAAAATTTGATTGCGTTTCTCCAATCCAGTTTTGACTTCACAAATTAGGTTAAGTTAGGTTCGATTCTAATACAGATTAAATCAGAGGTCAGCGGTTATTACATTTATAAAAGTGAATTTGAATAGACGTTTGCAACACTGTTTAATATCTACCACATAAATAATAATGCTAACAAGCATAATTTTAAACTCAACATATTACATGGCAGAAACTTAATGATATTTTTATATTCCAGTCTGTATTTCAAGAAAGCGAAACGGTTGTTTTGTTCTTGAAAAGAACCGTGAGAATATCTTAAAATAATTCAACTTAACTCGCAATTAATATTCTAATCATGCCAAACTCTTCCCATTTTTGTGATGCCACACCAGCCAAGTCCACAATACGTGGGCCCTATCTGGCATCGAAACGAGCTAAACATTACAATAGCAAAACACCTGCTATTTGGAAGTCGAAAAAGCCACTGTTATTTTTTTCCCTCGCCAAATTAGATGAACAGTTTGATGTTGATGATATATGAAAGTAGTTGTTTGCGTTGCATCCTCGGTACTCTAAATATACCAATATTGTATAATTTTTCATGTGGACCGGTTTGTGGTCATATATCGGAATATCTTGGGCGGTGAGACATCATTGGGGGTGAAGACGATAATGATAGTTATTATAAAAGGGCGAAAATTGGTATCATCTAGTTTACACCAATCTCAAAAGTAAACTATAAATATTTATAGTTTGTTAAACAACAGCTGCAATTTTCGGCGTAAATTTCGGTACTTAGATGTTGTTTTTAAAAAAAATAATAATTTAAAAGGAAAATACCATAATATTTTTATTTTATAAATACAGATTTTTCACTATTTACTCATTAAAGTTTTACAACAATAAAAACTATTACATACGAATGTCTAATAAATTTATTGTATTATGTATACATAATTCATAATCATAAATTTATAATAATAAATTTATAATAATAAATTTATAACATTAATAAATTAATTCGTTTATCTAATTGCAATTTATGTTATTAGTTATTTATAAAATTTATAATATTTTTAGGTTTTAAAAATATAATTAAAAATATTTTACTATAATATGTAATTCCTACATTTAATTTTAAAATAAATTGTTTTAAAAAATACTTATGGGAGTGAAGAACACGTGTCAGTAATATTCAATAATTTTCTTCTTCTATTTAAAAAAAAAAAAAAAAAAAAACAGCTTAAAACGAAAATGAAAATTTGATGAAATAATTGTTAGTAAACGGTAGTTTTATGTTAATAGTTTCTGTAGTAGACCGCCGATTATCAGGATCGGCCTTGGTTCCGATTGGACCGAATCCGGATAATTGGATCCGGATAATCGAACAATAACAAATAACGGAAAATCCGAATAATTGGAAACTTTAAAAAACGGTTATAAAAATGTTTTCTTCGGCTATCAAAAAACTTCCCTTCACCCATTCCCTGTCGCGTTTTTGAAATAGAATTTTGAATGATTAAATTTCATTGAAATCGACTAAACACCCGTATTGAAACTGGTCGGAACAAACGTGAGTTTTTTTTTCAAGATCACCAAAATTTAAACTGGTAATTTAAATTAAGCTATTTTTTCACCACTTTCAGGTATATAAAAAATATTGAAGTATTTCCACGAAAAAAAATTTTTTGGAGTGGATGGGAAAAACACATTGCCCTTCAACGATTCGGATAATTGGACAATCCGGTAAATCAGATTTCAGACAATTGGCGCTCTACTTAATAATTCCATAAAATTATCTTTATTCTAGCAATCATGAAATGGCCATAAAAAAGGAAAACATTCTCGCAGCAACACTTTGTTGGCCAGCGAAGTCATGTTGATCAAGGTTTCATAATTCCGTGACAATTTCCTGACTAAGGTAATTTGATTATCATTGTGCACAAGCCACCTTTACTTCCAAGGCAAGTTAATACTCATTGATGTGTGGCTATAGGCTGCAAGCCGGCACTACCACAGTCCTTCACAATGCCAGCCTAATCCATTATTCAATAACTGAACTATCACGACTCATCAAACTGCGACTAATTAATTTTAAAAATAATATCAGTAACTGATTGCTGTAAAATACATACAATTATTTAATCGTTTGCTAAATAATAATTATTTACTTACTTCAAATTACAATATAAATATTTCATTTATTTTGCCTTTTTATCAATGTCAAAAATAATTGTTCTTAATACTGCTCAGTTTTAATATAAGTGGTTTTCATTAGGTTGTGAACGACTTTCAGTTTCAAAAGTTGATATTCTAAATTACACTAAAATGTCGGTTAATATATTTTCACCAATATTTTATTATGCCTGTAGCGCACTGTAAAAAAAAACAGTATTAAATTATGATAAAAAGCACAAGCACCCTTGCAGCATTCACGAAATCCATTTATGTCGTAAAAATTATACAGTAATTTTTAGAGCAATATTTATTTAATTACAGTGATTAAGTCATTTTTAAGTAAATATTACTATAAGAATTGCATAAATTAAAAGAAACAAATTTTTCAGCTTTCTATGTGCTTTTGGTTTTTCAATTGTATATGCATTTCANAATAAAAAAAAAAAAAAAAAGAACAGAAAACAGCTTAAAACGAAAATGAGAATTTGATGAAATAATTGTTAGTAAACGGTAGTTTTATGTTAGTAGTTTCTGTAGTAGACCGTCGATTATCAGGATCGGCCTTGGTTCCGATTGGACCGAATCCGGATAATTGGATTCGGATAATCGAACAATAACAAATGACGGAAAATCCGAATAATTGGAAAACTTTAAAAAACGGTTATAAAAATGTTTTCTTCGGCTATCAAAAAACTTCCCTTCACCCATTCCCTGTGGCGTTTTTGAAATTGAATTTTGGATGATTAAATTTCATTGAAATCGACTAAACACCCGTATTGAAACTAGTCGGAACAAACGTGAGTTTTTTTTTTTTTTTCAAGATCACCAAAATTTAAAATGGTAATTTAAATTAAGCTATTTTTCCACCACTTTCAGGTATATAAAAAATATTGAAGTATTTTCACGAAAAAAAAATTGTTTGGAGTGGATGGGAAAAACACATTGCCCTTCAACGATTCGGATAATTGAACAATCCGGTAAATCAGATTTCAGATAATTGGCGCTCTACTTGATAATTCCTCAGAATTATCTTTATTCTAGCAAACATGAAGTGGCCATAAAAAAAGGAAAACATTCTCGCAGCAACACTTTATTGGCCAGACAAGTCATGTTGATCAAGGTTTAATAATTCCGTGACAATTTCCTGACTAAGGTAATTTGATTATCATTGCGCACAAGCCGCCTTTACTTCCAAGACAAGTTAATACTTATTGATGTGTGAATGCTCACAATGCATTATTCAATAACTAACCCATCAAGACTCATCAAACTGCGACTCTAATTAATTTTAAAAATAATATCAGTAACTGATTACTGTAAAATACGTACAATTATTTAAGAAAAAAGTTTCGTTAAATAATTGTCGTTTGTTAAATAATTATTATTTATTTACTTCAAATTCAAATACAAATATTTCATATATTTTGCCTTTTTATCAATGTCAAAAATAATTGTTCTTAATACTGCTCAGTTTTAATATAAGTGGTTTTCATTAGGTTGTGAACGGCTTTCAGTTTCAAAAGTTGATATTCTAAATTACACTAAAATGTCGGTTAATATATTTTCACCAATATTTTATTATGCTTGTAGCGCACTGTAAAAAAATCAGTATTAAATTACGATAAAAAGCACAAGCACCCTAAGTGCAGCATCCACAAAATCCATTTATGTCGTAAAAATTATACAGTCATTTTTAGAGCAATATTTATTTAATTACGGTGATTATGTCATTTTAAAGTAAATATTACTATAAAAATTGCATAAATTAAAAGAAACAAATTTTTTCAGCTTTCTATGTGCTTTTGGTTTTTCAATTGTATATGCATTTCAAAACATAGATTGTCTGCTTCATTATGTTGGTGTTGAGCTGAAATTTCTCAATGTATGTTTAATTTTTATAAGAATTTTTCACAAGGAAAGGATTCTCTAATAATTTCTAATGATGCAATCTGGGTTATTTAATGAAGAACGTATGAGTAACAGGCATGTTTTGTCCAGAGTTATATAAAATACAGTAAATACAGCATTTTAAAATTTATCGTTTTTAAAAATTTATCATTTTGGCATGAAGAACACTGTATTAATATTAACCGAATTCATAATTACTTTTTTAAGGCTATTATTTCTAATTCAAAAGCTTGAATAAACCTAAGTAAATGATGACATTAAAAAGATACATCGAATCAATGATAAGGAAATTTACGATAATGCACTATCACAAAACACAAAAGAACAATTTTGAAATTCAGCTTTTTAAAATTTTATCTTTACCATTCAATATGAAACTATTAAAGAAAGCAGATATTATCTTTGGTTAAAGAGCATTCTAGCTCGATTCTACTTTAACTCGAAATTCACTCAAATTGTTGCGTGAACAAAACCCACTTGCGTTAACCACTCAAAAAGATAAATGCATTATGAAATCACACAACTATTTCACTCTTATCATTCTCATAAACCCTTTAGGATGCTTGTTGACCCGGCTAGGGGTTAACCTCAAAATATTTCTAAATTACACCTCACGCTGATTTTAATGAGATCCTTTTTTTTGCTGGACATTCGGACCACGCGGTACCCACATCATTTTAAATTGCCGAAGAGAGCCCTTTGCAAGAACATCCATTTTTTGTGAGTGGAGTAAATAATAACCAGTTAGGGCCCCAATTCATACTCTTTATTCCTCCCACCGCACTAAGAAGTTTGTAACATTTCAATAGTCCAGTTGAAGAGTTAGGACATAACAATGCTGTATTTTTTTCCCCTTGCTAATGCCGGAAGACTTTGAAATGCTCTTCAACAAAGCAGTCGACAAAGTATAATCACAAACCAATTCACTTTAACAAAAGTGGTTGTCCGTATGCAAAAAATATTGTACCTTGTCCCAAGTGTTAATACGGTAGTCTTGTAACAATGGTTGTTGAGTAAGCACTTTAGAGCTAGTTTTGAGTAATTTTTCTGCAGAGTTAAAGATATGAATTAAGAGTTTTTTCCCTCCTTTTATGGCCTCTTTTGAGGTTTGATTTCATAAATTATTTTGATAACACCAAAAAAGAAAGTCTGTTTAAAAAGATGTATTGCACAATGAATGCATCTATTTAACTTAACGTTTTAAGAAATTTGTATGACTAGAAGGGTTTATAAAAAATTTACTCGTCTTTTTAAAGGATATGGAATGTGAAAAAAATGAAAATATAGTAATAAAAATATCGGTCATGCAAAACAGATTAGCTATCTGCAAGAAAGATTAAGTGTAACTTTACTAAAGGCACATGATAATTCACGGCTAAATCATTTTGTATATCGGGTTTTTACTTCTTTCACGTGCAATATATATAAAAGGTGGAGAAATAAAATAAAAATGTAGTTAACTTTTGACACAGCAAAATAGGTTATTTGACCTTAGGAAAAATAATGTGTAAATCTACTAAAGGGATCACAGTACCCAAAAAATGACCAAAATATTGATATTTTTTTATTGCTTATAATAAAACTTCAAACTATTTCAAATGCACTGAAAAAAATAATCTCCCTATCTGCATTTTTAAAAAAGTTATGAATGATTTTAGATTGGCCTAAAACAGAAACTTGATCAGCAGACGAACTTCAAAGTGTTTTTTCTCACAGATGATAATTTTGTGTTCCCTAAGAAATTTTTTTCTATTTAAGATAAAGCTTTGAAGTAAGCTTTTTTTTTATCTTAAGTATAATACATTTATTTAAACCGTGCATGGAATAAGTATTTTATGAGGTGTTAAGATTTTTACAGCATGTTATACCTAACAGGAATTTTTAACCTTTTTTTTTCACTTTTTTACAAAATAATCTATAACAAATGTTCTAATTGATATATCAACAAATGAATGCACAAAATTGTTAAAATAAATATTGTAAGCACTAAATTTTTTTTTTGAAAATATGTTAAAATGAAAAAGATTTAAAAATTTTGAATTTTTTCAATTTTTATTTTAAATTTTAGAAAAATTAAGCAGTTTAATTACTTTTTGAAGATAAATTATTGATTATAAATTAAATGAGCATGCAAAGCATCCACAAAATGAATGATTATGCCTTTATTTTAAAAAAATGTTGCAAGGGTACTTTGACTCCTAAAGATAAACTACAAGAGTATTGAATGAGAAATGTCCAACAGTTTGTCGCTAAATCTTCGTGAATCTCATATTTTTACTTATTTTATATCCCAGATCTGTAAAAGGTGGACTAATAAGATTAAAACGTAATAAATTTTTGGTCGAGGGAAATAGATTATTTGGCTTTATGAAAAATAATGTGTAAATCTACTACAGCAAAACTACAAGTATATTAAAAGCAAAATGTCCAACAATTTGTTGCTAAATCACCCTGTATCTCAGATTTTAACTCTTTGGTGATAGAACCCAAAGATGGCTATAAAGGGTGAACTAATTAAATAAAACTTCAGTCATCTTTCAATCCATCACATTAGACTTTTTTAACTCCAGAAGAGATAATGTATAAATAAATCTATTGATGCCTAACTACAGGAATACGGAATACGAAATGCCGAATAGTTCGCAGCGAAATAATATTGTATTTCGAAATTTTACTGTTGGTTCAAAGCACCTAAGATCTATAAAGATTGGACTAATAAAATAAAAATACAGCCTGCTTTCGAACGTGCAAATAAGATTATTTAATCGTGGGGGAAATAATGCATATCTACGAAAGCCAAACTACAAGAATGCGGAATGGAAAATATCAAATAGATCACCGCTAAATCATCTTGAATACCTCATTTTTACTGCATGGTCATAACACACCAGATCTTCAAAGGGCGAATTAATAAAATAAAAATCAAACAGGCTTCCAATCTTGCGAAATAGGTTACCTAACCGACGTACAGATAGCGAATAAATCTACTGAAACCAAACAGAAATGAAAATCTTATTAAAAATACATATTTTAACTTCCATTTTGTATTTACTTCGCCAATTCCAATTATGTTTTCGTACTCCGCTTTATGAAGCTTTCTGTGATAAACAAATCATTATAGTCTTCCATCAAATAAAAAATTTCAAGATGAAAAATAATCTATCGTTTCCGTATAACCCTTATCAAATCGCACCGCAGACCTTAACCTTCGAATTGCGGGTTAGTGCTGCTTCTGTAATCACTCAGATCCAACCCTTTGATAACAAATGGTAAATAGTGACCATATGGGCATTCCAGCGGTTCATCACCGGCCAGTTCAATTGTGCCACACACGTTGGGTGTAGGTACCGAGATCAGGGTACACCCAACTGATTACCATATCAATCAAAAACCCATTCCTACAACGGCACGTGATAATTAAAAATAATTTTCGAATTGCTTCCCCCCAGAGGCTTCTAATAGAATTAAAGGTAAAGAGCACAAATACATGCACTGGATTCTTCCAAGGAAGTCCAGAGACGGAAAGGTTCTCCCACGTTCGGCAACTGGACACACCCGAGAAGATGTACTTGGTGGGGATCTGGATGTTGGTTTGGTGATCTTTTTCTTGGGCCGCACCTTCGGTGGTTTCGATTGCTCTCCCTGACCTTTTGTTACTACTGGTTGAAACACTGTGTTACCGAGGAATTATATTTTCTTTTTCCAGACCATTTATTATTTGTGAGAGCACATGCCACTTATGACAAAGTATATTCGACTGAAGAGCTTATTAAGAATCAAATTACGTTTCTCTAATGCAGTTAGCTGATAGAAAAACGAGATATTATTTTTTATAACGAAACGTGTAATTAGATTTAATCATTCAATTAACGATAAAAGTAGAGTCCTTGTTAGTAAATAGCTTCGTGGCCGTCATATTTTTTGGTGAAATAATACTATAGCAAGAACTATAAAAATCTTGTGTGTTGACTGAATTTGAAGAAATCCTGATATAAGAATTGAAAGTAAGACGTAATATTTCTGAAAAAAGTTTACAACACTGATTCAATAAGAGATAACGGCTTTAAGTTATTTTTTCTTAACAAAAAATGCGTTATGCAGTCTGTTAGCTGAACAGTATTTATAGATAAGAAAATTATAAANACTATTAAACAGTATCTCAAAAAAAAAAAAAAAAAAAAAAAAAAAACTTTTTTTTTTAAAAAATTATGAATCTATTATAGGAAATAAAAATATTTCTCTAATATGAAGTGAAGTAATAGTTTCCAAACTTCTATCCCCAGTAGCTGATAGAATTATTAGGACTTTATCAAACTACTCATTTAAAGTTGACAACTAAATTTTCTTTATAAAATAAAAAAAAATATTTATCAAACAAACCAAATTGAATAGAGGTTTTGAATGCTTTATTAAAAATTGCAACTCCAAATAATATAATATTTATTCTCCAATAAATCTTAGGTTGAAATTAAGTTCAATTTTGTTCCAGAAATATCTTTAAAAGTAGTAATAAATGATTACTTAGTAAGATATCAAAATTCTCTATACAAGCCCTATGTAGTGGGCTAGTGTGGACAAAAACAAAGTTGTTTAGTTTTCCACGATATTTAATTCCAATTAAAAAATTGCTTAGTTTTTTCTGGATATTTTTCAAAAAAATATTGTGGAAAAACTGAGCAACTTTGTAATTCCAGATCTAAACCAAAATGCAGGAAAAGTTCAAATTATTATTAAAAAAAAATACTTAATGAGTTGAACATTTTATTTCATATGGTTTTTTTAGCGAATTAGAAAAAATGTCTACACTAACCCTCTCTTACCTACATTAAGATTAATTTTAACTCAGTTACTTTAGACAACTCTTATCTTTACATTAAGATAATTTCAATTAAATCATTTTGCCTTCTTACATAATTAACTTCAATAAAATAATACGCTTAAACAAATAAAAAAAAATTATTTTAAATCTTAATCTCACTGAGAAAGTAAAACGTCATAGCATTTTCATTTATTTGACTTTATTATTTAAAAAGAAATTGTTGGTTTAAACTTTTTTTATTACCATGAATTAAATCCCAAGTTTTTGTTAATTATAGTTTTTTATTTATATAGTTGGAAAACAAAAATGTTCCTATATTTTTCAATGCGTATAAGATGAAATATAAATAAAATAAGCGAAAATATATATAAGAAAATATAAGTAAGAAAATTTTTATAAGAAAATATATATATGAAAAAATATGTGCAAGAAAATATATATTAGAAAATATGTAAGAAAAAAATTAAGCACGAAAAGTTTGGATAGATTTAAGTCTCTAAAAAATCAATTAAATTAAATAGCTAATATTGGTTAATTATTTTGTCTTTACATTAAAATAACTTCATCACAAAGCTAATAAAATTCAATTTTTTTCTGGTTTTTTCAAGTGTTGTTTCATTATTAGATAATAACGACAAAGTTGAGACCGATTTAATTTTATTCGTTGTTGTTTTAACGTTTTCATCTTAACATTTAACTAAATTTAATTCTAATTAATTCATCATTCACCGCTTTAACTTCAATTCATTTGAAAATTAAAAAAATCTAAGCATTTTTACAACAAGTTTAAATTTAAGATAATGTGAAAATGAAGACTAAATTGCCTTTATATTAATTTTTCTTAACATTAGATAAGGAAAAAAAACCCATCAAGATTACCCCAATTCGATTCAAATAATATTATTATTCATGAAGAAATAAATCAATTTAATGTTTTTTATTTTCCCAGCAGCGTGTTATATTACTGTTCGTGTTATATCTTCATTTTTATTCTTCAAAATAAATCCTAAGCAATATTGCTCGCAATAAATATTTTAATAAACATGGCACGCAGTTTCAAAAACAGTAATAAATCTCCGCTCTACTCATAAGAGCTTAGTTTATATATATTAAAAGATTGATATTTATACTATCGTGATTATCATACAGTATTTTAAATACACCTGCGTAAGCCGCCACCTACAGGTGCGGCTTTAAAAAAGTGTTAGAAAAACATTAAACTAAATAACTAAACAACCGAAGTTCAATCAAAGTAATGAGAAACAGAAGATAGGAATGAAATCTTTGAAGTTTTCTAATTTAATGTCGCCATTTACATGCCAATCTAGGTGCGCCAACCGCTTCTGTTAGCCCCTGGAGAAGTGTGCCAATTATCATCACCACTAAAGCGCGAACATTCGCAACCGAGAGTGCCTTCTGAATGGTCCGTTTGTGTAAGTTTTGGCGACTTAATTGGCATTCTGCATGTCTAATGGTACGTCGCCCATCATAGAAATGGTCTCATTTTGGCGCCTTTTCTGCATTCGATGATTTAAGATCCATGAAATCTTAATTAGGCGGTATCTCTAGCCATGGAAGAATGGATGTAATGTGAATTGTGACATGAATGTCTGAATTGTGATTTCATTCTCTTAAAGTTACAATGATTCCATACTAACTGCAACAGTGACTCTTTTGAAGAAGTTCAATTACTACAATCCTTTTTTTTATTGCTACTTGCACTTGCGCTCAGTAATGATACGTTTGAGTATTTGTTATCAATTCTCTATAGTCTTTTATCTGCACCTTTTTCTTTCGAATTAATTCAAGCATATGATTTAAAAAGTAGTAAAATGAATTTATGATCAGATAATATAGCTTAGATGCCGAAAGAAATGCGCTGAGATGTAAGGGTGTGTTTCTAAAATCATTTAAATACAGTGTAGCTGAGAAAAAGTTATAACTAATTCTGAAGACCATGCATTAATTTTTTTTCTTCAGGTTTATACCCCTCTAGAATTTTTTTTAAATACTCTTTGAAATGAATCTTAAAATAATGCTAAAAAATCATTAAAAGCATCTGAGTACAACAATGCTTTCGTTCAGGAACGTAATATGAAATATTGCACAATTTACATCGTCTCCAGAAAAGGCTCCTGGTTCTCGAAGATGCATTTTTCTAGTCGATCGAAGTCATAATTGAAACAAGTTCTCACCATTTGACTTCTAGTTTTGTTCTAAAAAAATTTCTTATGGTTTTTTAGGAAAATTTCTAGAGTTAAAAAAAAATTGCAATTTTCGTAAAAATTGGTTGAGTGAAAAATTCCTACGTATTTATATAACTATTTGCTTTCATAATCATTAAAAATTTTGTTTTTCTTCCTTTACTGAATGAGTTTCCAATAAAAAATATCATTTTAGCACTCATTTGCCTCCGTCTGCTACCGCTGTTTTTCTAGTTTTTCAAAAAAAAAATTTTTTCTTTGGTTACATTGCGTTTCTTATTACAAATCTGCTTTGTTGAGTTTTCAGAACAGGCACCTAATTTTGAGGCTTGAAAAACTTTTTTCTACCTTTATATTTTTTGAAACAGTTAAAGTTTTTATACTAATCAAGTATATATTTCCGCTACAGTTTCCTGGGATAATTCATCTAATAGAACTTTGTTGCCTGAGAATTTTTGAAATGCCAGACAGCTGTGATTTATGTCTAAGCATATTGCTTGAACAATATTACTAGACTGTTAATGTTTTAGTATCCATAGTCACGAAGCATCTTACGCACTGATCGCTTTCTAACGAAGCGATCAGTAAGCAGCTGCGTAAGATGCTCCGAAGATTTCTGAACAATAAGGACACTGAATTGATCTCAATTTATTATGTTGAAACTTAAAGCATAGAATACAAATTATAATATTGTTTGGATAAAAATATCAAGCATATATTTTACAAAATAAAAATTAGACGACTATCTTAAAATAAAGTATAGATATTATTACATAACATTTGAATGATAAAGTTTGCAAACACACTACTTTTTAAACAGTGCATCCTTCCTTCTCTAAAAGAAATTTTTATATGAAACACTTGTACCGCATTCATGCATAAAGTTAGTTATGCATGAAATTAATTATAACAAAAATGAAATACATAATTATTTAATTCATGGCTATACTTTTAAAATGTTAAATAAAATTTGATTTGAAAAATGTGAAATAATTATAAAAAAAAAACAATTATTTATTACCGATGAAATGAGTTACATAAACCAAATGTTAATTATAATGATCCACAATTTGTATCACTAGGACTTAATATAGAATGGCAAAATATAAACATTTACAAAAATTAACTAAATCGCATATAGTGCGAATTAAAGAAAGCTCTACAGAGCTTTAAACATGCTTAAATAAACTGTTTCGCGTAATTTGCTTAAACTCGGTAATTGAATACTTAAGAGATAATATTGCGCATATAATAAAAGCACATATAAAAATACCATTCATTAAAAGAGCAGTTTAAAAGATAACTCAGAAGACACCCCTTTAATAAGATTCCAAAATTACATAGTATGTTTTAAATATAATAAGGCATGCAAATATGCTAATTTTTAGGCAGAGCCTTCTTCATTCTCTAGAAGTTATTTTTTATGCAGTAGAAAAGGCATTCAAATTGAAATTTCCCTAACTATAGGGTAATTTTTTCCCTTAATAATCCATTAACATCTCAACTCCAATGGAATACCTTAATCAAGAATGCTCAAAGGAAGAAAAAAAATGTCTGAAAAAGAATCACAACTTAATTGTGATGTTCACGAACATATAGAAGTAAAACCCAACATTTTGATAATTATTTTCGATTTCTAAGTTCTTCCACCCTGAAGGGGTGCCATTTGGCGCGACAAAAAATGAGTTTGGAAGGCGTTCCTGCAAAAATCGCCTCGCCAATTACAAAGATCACAATTAGAGCAATTAATGTCTTATCAGCATCAACGATCCCACTATCATTGTGTGTGTTTAAAAAGATAAGAAAAAAAAGATTTGTATGAAAATAGGGTGTCCATGTGAAACGCGTAGGGTGGCCTTAAAGATGAATCTCTTGCTATCGCGTGTTTTCATCAATAGTTAAATTGTTTAGGCTGATTATGCTTGTTTTTGCTGGATTTTTCTTGTTTCTGATTACAAATTTACTCTAAAAATGAAAAAAAACGTTTTCGTAAAAAGTAATCAAGGTTCTTAAATAATTCAATGTACTTTGGTTCACGTATTCTTTGTACAGTTTATTGAACTTGTGTTAACTTCATTTGGAATGTTTGAAGGCTTAATGGGCTTCAATACAGTGTGGCTTATATACTTATTTTATGAAAACAGGGATTCTATACTAGGGCTGATAATAAATATCTTGTTTATAAATGGGTTTAACTGTTAAAAATAAACTTATGTATTTTTTTTATACAAATAATTTTCAGTTTTAGTTTATTGACAGAAGCAGATGTATGCGTGCCTTAAAAAATAACACGAGAAAAAAAAATTTTTTTTCCTTTTGCTTGTACATTCGCAAACATTTTTTCAATAAAATAAAACACATTTCGCATCCAATTATATTTTTTATGCTATTTATTATTATATATATCAGTATAAATATTATCTTTTATAAATTTCGGAATGAAAAAATCTAAAATGATATGCAAGTTATACTTGTCTTTCGTGTTGTTTATTTTTTCAGAAATCGTGCTTTAGCTATAACTTTTAATAAATCATTCTTTTTTTAATTAAACCATAAACATGTATATACTTTAAAAGAATTCTTAGAATTTTACATATTATTTGGGGTAAATACTTAACTTTGCAGCAGGTATGTCAAAGGTGTGGTTTTAATAAATCAGTATATAGATAATTAACATATAATAAAGCAATATATAGATAATATAATTTATAAACCATATGGTGAAACATAGACGCATAGATTTTAATAAATTCGAAATATTAAACGATTCAATTCTAGTTAATAATTTCCTTCATGATTTAGTTCACTACTATCTATCTATTCTACGGAATTAGTGAATGTAGGTAATATCCGATGAATATCGGTATTTCCGTAGCTGCTTCATGAATGAACGAAACATTTGTCATTTATCATTATTTAGTGTATACTGAACAACAAACCATTATGTTAATTCAATAGTGTAGGGAATACCGGCCAAATTGCGATTTTTTTTTCTTAATATTTAAGGGCCATAGCCTACGCTTCTGTTTTAAATGTGTGTAAATTGGTTTCCAATGTGTGTTACTTGGCTATCAGTAAGATCAAATAAATATTATAATTAAAGCCAGCATACTATAAATATTTCAGCCATTCACCAAATCGATTACGTGAAGGTCGATACTCAGTGGAGAGTCCACATTCACCACATTTCATGTTTTCACGGGTTTTAATTTTTAGAATTATACCCACCGCATGCCATTGTCGCTGAGGAGGGGCCCTTTATAAAAATACAGGTCGGTAGACTAAACAAATCCAAGAAATTCCATTTTGTTGCAATCTTAAACACTACTCACGATAGAGGAAAGTTAATCTAAAGTTATACTTAACCTGATAAAAGTAAACATTAAACTTGAAATTAAATGCCATCTAATAACCGCATATGCGTTTTTTAATGCTACAGTGTTCTACGGTCTTGGGTGTCCATTTCTAAAATCGTTCACCCTCCAACAAAGACTAAATGACAGTGTAACATCTGGTCCCCCTCACGCTCGTAACCGTAGCTTTGTTTCTGTTTCCAGCGAAGCAAATAAGTCGCCATTTTTAAATGAAACGTGGGTGGATAGCTTTTTTAAACGTGTTATTATTATCGATAAAGGAAACACGCTTTTGCTTCAGAAGCAAGTTTACTCAAAGAGCACGTGCCGTTTATAAAGGAATATATTTCCATAGATGGCCAATGGAGGAGATTTGAAATACCATCGTGACCATCTTTCTGTTATTAAGTGTAAAATAATATTCTTCATTGAAATAACATTCTATAACTGTGATGAGGGTTAGGCTTCGTACGTGTTTTTCGCTTAAGAACCCAATGTGTCATCACGACATGTGTAAAAATATGCAAATAAATTCTATTCGAAGCAAATTAAATGCTTCTAAGAGAAGTGATGCGATATGAAAATGGCGTTTCATTGATGTTGTTTTGCTTGAATTTCATGAGGACGAATTAAATTTCAATTGTAGAAGTAGTATTTATGTTAACGCATGATATTTAATAAATTAACGTTATTTTTTTTTTCTTTCAAATCATTCATCTCTTTAATGTGTACTCCTTTCAACAATTTTTTTCGGAGCTGTTTTCAAGTATAAAAATTAAATCGTAATGTTTTCATCAGCAAATTTAAAGATTCAAAATTTTGTCAATTTAGAACATTTACCAAAGTTAAAACCCTGGTTTTAAAATTTTTCCTTACTAGTTTATATATTACATTACGTCTTAAGTTTTAAACTTTTTTATGCATTAAACTATTTAAAAAGTAAAACCTATTTTCATATTTTTCATTTTATAATAAAAGTTTTTAATGCTATTTTAAAGGTTTTAAATGTACCCCGTGTTACAAGAGTTAGAACAATTTTTTTGTTACTTTATATAAACATATTGCCATTTTTGCTACATAAAAATATATGCTGTAACTTCAGAAGAATGAAGAACCCATTTCATCTTTTAAAGAAAGGGTAACACTTCCTGAAACATGTGTAATATCAACATAATAATATTATATAAAAACAGTTTAAAAATTTTATTGGATAATCAAAACATTTATCTTTTTCATTATTTAATTTATACTTATCTATAAAATTTGTTTATACACCTTAGGAAAAGTACTATTTTTTTTCTGCTCAACCTTTTATTTTAACTTATACATCTTGTTATTATTAATGCATCATTATGGAATTTATTTTTCATGTAAAAGTAATTACTTTGCTTATTTTTGTTGCTTTTCTTATTAACACCATTTGCATTATGGAATTTCGTTCCTATCGATCTAATTTTTTTAATCTAAAAAATTAATGGAAAATAAAACACTTATCAATCAAACCAGCCAATTTGGATGATATGTAATGGAGGTCAATGAAATAGCAATCAAAACTCGGTTTAAAATATCGGAATAACATCAAAACTTATCCATTTCATCACCCAATTGACAATTCCTACGCACCCTTTATCAATACTAGAAATTGTAAAAACGATTTTGATAGGCAATTCTATATTAAAAATATCCAGGAAATCAACGCCCACCATAATGTTATCGATCAAAAATTTTTTAATCCTTACCCGATAATAGGATAAATATAAAAAATAATAACAAACTTTAATCAAAACTTCCTCATCGAAGTGGTACACATTTCATATTTCGATTCCCTGCGGTTCTGGAGAGAACGATGATCACTCTTTAATTCGTTGCAGCGTGTCATGTGACTCTGACATGTGACCCTTCAGGTGAAAACAGGTCACGCCTTTTTTTTTATTTGAAGTGTTTTTCAGTAGTCCGCCATATTGGATTGACAACTTGAACGAATCGGTGGACATCAATCAACGGGCTGCTAATCTGCAAGAGCCTATGTAAAATTTTGGGTTGACGACTCAATTGCTCAATTGGTTGATAGACAGACGTACAAGGTATTAGATATGCCAATCAGTGATTGATAAAAAATAATAGTTTAGCCTACTTATCATATAAGAATGATTAACTCTAACTCTTAATACGAAATAAATTCATTAAATTTCGACTATTATTTTTATGAATAATTTATTTGAGAATAACAGAAAATTCAGTGCATTTAGAGATTTTACAGTACAAAATATTTTATTACATATAGCATATTGAGTAGTCACGTTTTATCTGCAAAACGAAAAGAATCGAGGAGATGAATTCTATTTTTATGTACAGGGATATGACACCACAATTGTTGCAAAATTCAGCACTAAACTCATTTGAATTTGAGACAATTACCTACTTAAATTCCTTTCATCAAAAAAAATAAATAAATAAATAAAAATAATAATCCCTATTTCACACACAAAAAAGGCTTGTAAAAACTAGATAACATTGCAAAATTATTCATGCTGCTAAAAAAAAAAATCTAACTTAAACTCAGTTAAAATAAAAAGCAACGATATAAATTTTCAATTAATCATTCGCTAACAATACTGCATTAAATACTCTCAATAAATAATAAGCATTTTTTTCCGCCAATATCATTTATTAGTATAAATATTATCAACAGATTCCTTGATCTGGTCTTACTCCATTAGGACATACTGGTGATCGGAAATAACATTATAAATATAAACATTTCTCTTCATATAAAAATGAAAGTCTGTCTGGATGCATGTTCGCTAATAACTAGAGAATGAAAACACAGAATAGAATAATATTTTTTGACAGTTTGCAAAACTGCATGGGATGGTTAGTAATCAACCACCCCTTTCCGGCGTAATATGGTTGGTATAAAATAATTAATTTCTTTGAGGAAAATCGTTGTGATAGATTAAAGCGTGCGCTGTCATGGAAACTACATTTGTCCAAAATAACTTTAAGAAAATAGAAGCAGGAGGAACCTCTAGAAATAATTTAGTATCCTTAAAGCTCGCAAAATTCATAGATTTGGTGCAGAAATAAAGTGTGATAGAAACAAATATGCAGGCTAATATAATTTATCAAAAATTGAAGATATATTGCATTTCACCGAAGTAATGTTAAACTGTTAAACATAAATATGGTTTCTCTTATTCGCCCAAATGAAATTTTAACTTCAAGGGTTTTAAATTTACTAAATTTTAGTACTGAAACATTGTATCAATAATAATAATTAATTGTTCACCGCTATTGATCACGAATTTTTAGTTCTCAAACTTTATATTATAATCCTTTAAATGAAAGCATCATAAATTTTATTAAAAAAATTAGTATATTTCGGTTATTGGTATCAAGAAGTCAAGTTCACCAACAAGAGTACTTATCAGTTATTGGTACCATGAAGCTAAGTTCACCAAGAAGAATACTTATCAGTTATTGGTAACATGAAGCCAAGTTCACCAGCAAGTAGAACAACGTAAATTAGTACCTATCGGTCATTGGTACCATGAAGCCAAGTTCACCAACAAGAATACCTATCAGTTATTGGTACCATGAAGCCTAGTTCAGTAACAAGTAGAACAACGTAAATTAGTACCTATCGGTTATTGGTAAAATGAAGCCAAGTTCACCAACAAGTAGGACGACGCCAGTTCCCGATTTACACAGGTCACCGGTTACCGATAATAGACATAGGAGTATCGATTATGACAATATCGTAATCATTATACAAAGCGATATTAAGTAAAATCTTAATTTAATATATAATTTTTCGTAGGTTAAAAGAAAATTAACTAAGCCTATTTATAAAAAAAATCACAAAAATGAATTAAAAAATGTTGCAAAGAAAGTATGTATCCAAAAAAAAAAATTTCTTTAAATGTAATGTAATGTAAAATTGCAAGCAAAATATTTTAACATTTTTAAAAACTTTTTGCTGTTTCATCAAATATTCCTGAGGATATTTTCCCACAAGACCCTATCTTTTAAATATTGCTTAGAAGATATAGAAAAGCCATTATAAGAGATTTTACATACAGTCAACAGCGTAATAAATATGCCTAGAAGCTTTAACAATCTAGCCGATGAAATTATACAAATGTTTCATCTGTAATATTTATCTACTATATTTATCTTTTTCACTATTCTACACAATCAAATGTGTAGAAAATTCTCATCTCATTCGATTGATTGCTACTGTTTGTTTAAAAAGAAGATGCGCCAATTAAGGTGCTATTGAACTTAGGAATTATCTTTGGAAGAAGAAGAAGAATTACTTTAGTTGTGATTTGATATAATAGATTACCTTCAAATCACCGTAAGAGAAATAGTAAGTTCATGTTCAGTTTGTTTAACACCAAAAATAAAATGAAAATCAAACAATTATATTATGGTGCATTTTGAATTATAACTATTAAGAAAATTAGATTAGAGAGAATGCCTTTTGTATGCAATCATAATTCTGTTTCAAATTCTAGGTCATATTTTTATTGAATACTTGAACATAAATCTAATACTATTCACATTGCATGTCGGTAAGCTGAAATTCGCATTTAAGTGTTGCATAAAAGATTTTGTAAGTGCTAGAAATAAAACTTCATTTTAGGTTATTTCAAATTAGTAATTTAATTCAGTACGATAATTTTTTTTTTAAATTGCAGACTAATTTCTGCGTAACTTTTGCCTTGTGTGTACAAGTGACTGTTAACGCTGTTTTTCGAAGCTCTGTCGCCAAGGAAAAACAAACAAACATAGTTTAAGTGCCTTACGCTTGAAGCAATGCGATGATTTTAAACTATGTATATAATCTTGCGTGAAGAATTATCTGGGTTTTAGAATATACAAAAAAAACTTAAAGATTTCAATAGTTATTAAACTTTTTTAAAAATCGCCAATTTGACTACATTTTCCCACCTAGATTAAAATTATCAAAATCACTGCCTTATTCCCAGTTTTTGCTGATTTTTATGAGCCCAAGTAATGTAGCATTGGTGTAAGTTTTTAAATATTTAAATATTAGACAACAAATCAGCTTTAGATAACAAATAAACTTTAGATAGGCTAAACTTGACCTAACAGTTATGAGTAACAGTTGCAAACTACGGTACTTGCAGACACAGTACATATAGCGTGGATGCCAAGTAAATACGATGCGCGCGTAGCGAAAGGTAAAAGAAGGGTTAAATGAATTTCCTAAAATGATAGAATTTAACATAGTGAGGCCTTTAACCCTTTGACGCAGAATTTTAATTAAACATATTTTTCATGCTTTTTTCATTATTTTGTATTAAATTGGGTGTAAATAAATAAACAAAATGTTATGTTTTGCATTTTAATAATTTATGGTTATGAAATAAAGCATGGAACTTCGGTTTTCATTTCTGCGTTAAAGGTAAAATCTTACAAGCACGGCACACTTGAAAACAATAATTTTTTAAATTTGCATTTATTTGCTGCAGTTATTTAGATCTAAAAGAAACAGTTATTCATCATTGAAATTTCTTTAATTTACAAAACTAATTCATAAAGTTTTAATTATGAATTAAAAAAAAACTTTTTTTTATATCAAACTACTTTTTTTGGATTTTAAATTTTAATTCCGATAATTTAAATATAGATTTATAGTAACTATTAGACTATTTTTTATTTTTAAAAAATACCTTAATATATTTTTGCTTGTAATTAGAGTGTCAGAAAAAAATATAAAAACGGAACACTAATTTTCCATCTGCGTCAAAGGTTTAAAAAATTAAGATACCGAAGGAGTTTAATATATCGTAAGAATAAGGGAGATACTGGGTCATTGGTTTGGTGTCACTGTTGAGTCTAATTATTGAAAAGCTAAAATTGTGAATACTGTATCAAACTACACCATTGTTCCGCTACTCAATCCAGAAAAATCTCACGGCTTTATCGGATTTTTCTCAATAGAGCTTAACACAGTGACACCTTGAACAAATAATGAAAGAATACCATGAAACGTAAGAATTTAGGAATTCTAGGTAATTGGTCTGATTTGAATGTCGAGTTTTAATTGTTGCAAAGCTGGTATCAAAGATACTACTTTAAGCAAAAAACGCATTACTGACTTCATTTATAGACATGTCAGATGACAATAAAAAGTCTGACTCAAAACTAAATGAAAGGAAGCAAAGCAAATTAAGTACTGGGGTCCACTGGGTTGTAGAACACGTATGGATCTGAAAAACGTAAAAAATAATAAAGAAAACTAAGTGAAAACAAAATTTAATCAAGATTGCATATATATTTCCATTACAAAAAATTACTACTAAAATTGATCTTTTTTCTTCTTCTTTATAATCGGTTATAAATTTTAAACTGAAAAGTTGAACCATAATATCGTGCAACTTAACCATCCTAAACTTGCTTACATGATACAAGGACTCAACTTTAAGGTTCAATTTCACACCTTCTTAAGGTCGCAGTAAATATTCCCAATATTATAGCTCAAGGAAGCGATATCATACTTCAATTTCGAACCTTTTTTTCTGTATAGCAAGTATTTTCCTCATTTTAGGAACACGTACAAAATTGAAAATAGTAAATACTATGCAACCAATAAACAGCTTTTTAAGAAAACTGATCTTCGTGAGTATATGACTAACTATCCATTAGATAATATCATGCATAAAAAAGCCATTTATATGGGCTGCAATCAATTCGAATCATGCATACTTAAATGCACGTTCCTGGTAACTATTTAAATCAATTCCGAATTCCTTCAAACCCTAGGGATTTAATCATGCCGTTACTCAACAGCGCTTTTGAAACTTGCCAAACATCCAGACCAATACTCTTCGCATGCCTTCTATCTCATATCGGCTAATTAGTTATTTCACTAAGCATGTAAACAGTCTCCCTCGTACGTTGCTGCAGCCATACCACCCTCTGCTACACACCTACAGCAACATCCTCACCGGACACCTTGTCCATGTCCCCTGCTGGTCTTCGATCTCTATGCTAATGATGTCCCACGGGACATTGAGACGAGAATTAGAGTATCCCGGCCATCGTTTTGTGAGATTTTGATCCATTCACGGAGTGCGTGAGACCCTGCAAGGACCCTTGCAAGCTAATACATTCGGATGGGCTAGTTGTTGCAACTTCGAATAAATTGGATTCTCTCTGAATCGTGAATCAAAGTTAATGTTGATGAGTGGTTCTCGTCTATGTTTGCTGCATTTGCGAGAGTGTCGGAATTTAAATGACAGTTAAAGAGCTGAGAAGAATAATGTCTCAGAGTAATTGTGCTGGTTGGTGTATTAATCAATGGGAGTGCTTTGACGATTTGAATACCACTTAAGTTAGGGTTGTTTGAAGTGCTGCAAAGTTTATATGCTGCAACTGACATTATCAACTGCTGAATATTTAATTAAGATATTGAGTTAACTGTCTTTTTTTTCAGCAAAAAAATTGTCCACTTAAAGGAAATTATTTTTTTTTTCTTGTATGCAAATCTGGAAATAATAAAGATGCTATTTTTTCATGTTTATAACCCAGAAAGATACTTTTTTGTATATGGAATTAGTTTGTGCATATATTTGTATTTGTAATGCAAACAGACTTCATTCTTTATTAAGTCAGGAGTTTTTGTTTTTAGTTAGAATTACGAGTTTTGCATTTAATTTCCCAGAAAGCGCAAATTGCAATATTGTAGAAGTTGTATTTGGAATCAAGAAAGATACTTCTTTGTATTTGAGAGAGCTTATAACGATTTACAATAATCTTAAATTGAAACCAAACCTAATTCCAAGTTAGCACACATTAAGTTTAAAGAAAAAATTACTAATTTGGAACACCTGTCTCAAGTTAGAATTTTGTGAAAAAAATAGTACTCTCTATTACGTCTAGTACTATTTAGAAGGAAAAAAAAAGTACTTATCTATATACATAAAAATGAATGTTTGTCTGCCCTTTATAAACTCCTAAATATTCCAACCGAGATTGATGAAATTTGGCATACTAATACTTTGAAGCACAGGGTAGGTCACTGTCCATATTAGAATGTAAAATTTTAATTTTATCGTTTGTTAGAGACGTTTAAAAAACGGAATTTTCATATCGGATTAGAAATCGTCATTAATAAAATTAAACTGCATATGATTCTGTTTTTTTTATTTTATTCATTTATTTTTTTATTATTATTATTATTAATATAACATCAGTGATGTTTGATATCTTATTGCTCTCAAGAGATTATTGCATGTTCCTTAACATTTAATTATTTTTTTCTCGTTATATCTGATAAACTCAATGATCAACATGATCGTGGTAGTATAAGCGGACTGCGTTATCAAATTAGCATTTCAAAGCTATCAATGTGTTAATGGTTAAACATTTAAAACGTGTTTCTATTAACTTAAATCATTTAAGATCAGCAGTAATTGAAATATTAAATATGTACTGAAAAGCAAAATTAATGGAGAAATAGTACTAATTCGTTCCGGAGATACGCAAAAATTCGTCATATAACTGTTGTCGCCAATGATGCTTTTCGTTAATCCTGGGTACTAATAGAAATTTTAAAAAAATAAGCTACTGAACTAAAAACCCAAAGAAATATAGAAATGATGCTAATTCACTCAGAAATATAGAAATAGTACCAATTCGTAAGAGAAGCTTAAGAATTTACCCAACTATTATTGATAGCAATGATCCCTAATTTATTTTGGTATTAGGTAATAATTAAAAAAAGCTAGGTAATTAAATATCATTGGAAATGTCACTACATCGTTTTGGAGAAATGTAAAAATCTCCATATTTTTTTATCACTAATGATGTTTAATTAATTTGGTTAATAAGTGTTAATTGAAATAAAAAAGTAAGCTAGGTATTAATGTAATTGGTGCAGTTTTAATGGGTACTATGCATACTAATATGAGTAATTTGGTACTATATACACAAGATATCTTATAAGTAAATTTGGTGCCCATCAAAAATGTGCCAATACTGCGCATTTTTATTGTAGATACTGTGGAAATAAATTTATTACGGTAGCTCGAAGGCATAAGTACAGGAGAAAATTGTTTGATTATGGAAAATTTCAAAATATCTTAAATTAGTACTGAAGCAACAGTATAATGCCAGATAATACTGAACTGTGATGAATCAATAAAAACGTATTTTGCTAATCTAATAACGTAAAGTCACCGGGATGGGTGAGGAATGATCATAAGTATTAAAAAGCACAATTATTTTAGATTTATTAAACATGTTAAAATTTGTCTTTAAGTTTTGTGTATGATTAAGTAGTGTTCAATTCTGATTTTGATTTATTGTTTTTTTTTACCCCTATAAAGAACGGGTATTCAGCTAGTAATACAAGTTAAAGAAAATGAAAAAATAAAAGCAGAAAACTAATTTAAGCAGAAAAATAAAAGTATCGTATAAGCATAGGTTATCATAACATGAAAAAAAAAACGTTGAAAATTTTAAATAGAAATATATGAAATATTTATTGCTAAAACTATATAGTCTACTAAAAAATTAACTACTTCAAAAAGGTTTTAAGCGTACTTATCATTTTTAAGCATTTGCGCGTACTAGCGCCTAAACTTGAAATCTGAACTAGCTAAGTTGTATAAAAAAAAAATAAAAAATTTGGTTCTGTGGTAAACGTAATATATCGGTACACTGAACCTTAACATATGGCTTATTTGCTTTAATCCCTTGCCATGGTCGCCAGAATCCAGTTCGACCAACTACTACGTGCAGTATTTGTGATGCCCGAACTTCGGACAGGAGAAAAATTAACGTTTCTATTTTGTGAAGCCCGAGCGGAGTTCGTTACTACTTTAGGATACTTAGTTCACTATTTTCCTAATGGATGGCATTAGTGGACATAGTTTTTCTCCGATTACGACTTCAGTCGAGGGAGGGAAAATGTTAGTGTTGTCAGCTGCACAGATAAGCAATGACACACTTGGATTGTTGGATCATATTGTTGAGTTTTTATATTATATTATACTAGTTATATTATATTTAGCTTTAAAATTTTGTTTTATTTGCTCTAATTGAATAGGATGCGTGTGTAATCCATTACTTTTTTATGCGTATGTGAAAATTATAAACACAGTAGTTATTGCATTTAAAATTTAATTTTTGTAATGAAAAACCATTTTCTAACTTGTATAATAATATAAAGAACAAAATTAACTGTTAAGGGGTTAAAAGACAATGTTCCCATTTAAATTGAAGCATATTACTTAACAGTCAAGTTTAAGAAGCACAATGAAATTGTTCTTAGCACCATTTTAAAGTTGCATAATATTTTAACGATATCATGCTACAGAACGCAACAGGTACAGAACTTCTAAATTGTGGAAATCGCATAGTTATTTTGAATAATTCCAATATTAAAAATCCCATGCTTCAATTTATTTCAAAATTTCTAACATTGTAGAAATCGCATATTCATTTTGTGTAATTCAAATTTTAAATTCAGTTTAAAAAGTATCATTCTTCAAAATTTCTGACAGTGTAGAAATCATTAGTTCACTTGCATATTTTAAATTTTAACGTCATCATGCTTCAACATAATTCAAATATTCTAACAGATCAGAAATTGAGTTGTTATTTTAAATAATTCCGAATCTAACGATATCAGGTTTTAACATAATTCAAATATTCTAACAGATCAGAAATCGCATAGTTATTTTGAATTATTCCAACTTTAACGATATTTCAATATTTGATAGTTAAGCATAATTCAAATTTTCTAACATAGCAGAATAGTAAAGTTATTCTGTATAATTCATATTTTAACGATATAGTGCTTCAATATGCTTCAAATTTTCTAACAGTGTATAAATTGCAAAGTAATCTTTCGTAGTTCTAATTTTAACAATATCATGCTTCAAATTTTCTAACAGTGTATAAATTGCGAAGTCATCTTTCGTAGTTCAAATTTTAACAATATTTTGCTTCAAATTTTCTAACAGTGTAAAATTGCAAAGTCATCTTTCGTAGTTCAAATTTCAACAATATTATGCTTCACATTTTCTAACAGTGTAAAATTGCAAAGTCATCTTTCGTAGTTCATATTTAAACAATATTATGCTTGAAATTTTCTAACAGTGTAAAATTGCGAAGTCATCTTTCGTAGTTCCAATTTTAACAATATTATGCTTCAAATTTTCTAACAGTGTAAAATTGTAAAATCATCTTGCGTAGTTCAAATTTTAACAATATCATGTTTCAAATTTTCTAACAGGGTAGAAATTACTAAGTCATCTTTCGTAGTTCAAATTTTAACAATATTATGCTTCAAATTTTCTAACAGTGTAAAAATTGCAAAGTCATCTTTCGTAGCTCAAATTTTAACAATATTATGCTTCAAATTTTCTAACAGTGTAAGATTGCAAAGTAATCTTTCATAGTTCAAATTTTAACAATATTGTGCTTCAAATTTTCTAACAGTGTAAAATTGCAAAGTCATCTTGCGTAGTTCAAATTTAACAGTATTATGCTTCAAATTTTCTAACAGTGTAAAATTGCAAAGTCATCTTGCGTAGTTCAAATTTTAACAATATTATGCTTCAAATTTTCGAACAGTGTAAAATTGCAAAGTCATCTTACGTAGTTCAAATTTTAACAATATCATGTTTCAAATTTTCTAACAGTGTAGAAATTGTAAAGTCATCCTTCGTAGTTCAAATTTTAACAATATTATGCTTCAAATTTTCTAACAGTGTAAAATTGCAAAGTCATCTTGCGTAGTTCAAATTGTAACAATATTATGCTTCAAATTTTCTAACAGTGTAAAAATTACTAAGTCATCTTTCGTAGTTCCAATTTTAACAATATTATGCTCAAATTTTCTAACAGTGTAAAATTGTAAAATCATGTTGCGGAGTTCAAATTTTAACGCTTTAAAATATTTCAAAATTTAAAACAGCGAATAAATCGCATATTTAATTCATTCCCACATCCTTTTTTGCGTAATTTTATGTGAGAATAATTTTATTGCTCAAAAAAACAATCAAATTCTAACTTAGTCTGAGCAATAGGACTTTTTACATCTTACGTGAAATTAAAGCAATTACCAATTTGTAAAAAGTGCTCGTTATCACTATGTTTCACACGTGCTGCTGACGTCAACAAATATAATGCACTTTTTTTTAATCTCCTAATTACAGATTATGATAGAACTACTAGATTACAAATAATTAAATTACAGAATAAGGTCAAAATGTCGTGTCATTCTTGACCGTTTTTGAATGGGTTTTTTTTAATACTATATCATTAAGCATTCATTTCACATATTTATCCCAGCAGAACTAACTAAAACTTGTTCAAACAAGTTGACTAGACCTTCTATTTTTTAAAATTATTATTGAACCATATATTTATTACTGAGCTAATTAATTGAAAGCAATAATTGTCTTGAAAAATCCCCTCACAAGATAATAAATCAGGGGTGCTGTGAAAGTTGGTGACAGCAAAAACAAATGTCACCTCGTGTTTGGCACGCCCTTAAGATGAGGAATGACCAATTACTGAATAATTGGGATGACAAAATAGTTCTAAAATAGAATTTAGAATTAGGCTGTTTTTTTTCCTTCTTTTTTTTTCTTATCATTTTATTTTCCAAACTTTTTAAGAATTTGGTATTAGCTGAAAATTTCTTTTTAGAGTTTTTTGTTGTCAGAAATGAAACTGAAATTGTGACAGTGATATATTTTAGAATAAGATTAAATATTTTTCTTTAATTCAATAGATGTTTTTTAATGGCAACTTTATATTTATTGTCTTTTCTTTACAATTAAACAAAAACTTTTGCATAATTAAAATAAAAACAAAAAAATCAAAATAACAAAATAATAAAAGTTTAAATAAAGTCTAAAGGTAAAAAAGGAATAAAAATATTTACAGCTTGATGTTAAGTTTCTTTTCATTTAACTTACAAAAAAGCCTTTTATAGCAAAATAATAATTTGCATGAACTAACTTAAAAAGCGAAATTCCGCATCTTGCATCAACATAATACATATAGATAGATACAAGATACAAAAAAAAAAAAATTAATACTTTTTTTTAATCCCCAAAATTTTGCCTTCTTTCTGATCACAAAAAATTACCGTAAAAGGAATAAAACGTTCGCTAGAAAGATTATTTTATTAAAATTTAATGTATCTTAATTAGTAAATGTTTCTCAAAATTTTATACGAATGTATGTTTTTTTAAATTAACGTAATTTTGACTGAATTAAAATAAAATATGTTACTAAGATAAACGTGGTAAAACATAATTCAAAAATCATTGTTTTCTATAAACAGCTAATACTTTGCAAAATTTATAGCGTTAATTAAAAGTAATATTTTCTTGTAATGATTAGTTCTGAAATATTAGCTATTCGATTAAAAACGTCCTACTAGTCAAGGGCTTAAACTTTGGTTTGGCAACAAAAATATATTAAAAGCTTCTTTTTTATTTAGTTTTTTTTTAAATTAAAAAAAAACACATTTTTAAAAAAAAATTCATTTGTATCTTGTTTTACAAACGCAAAGAAGGTTATTTTTATAAATATTAAATCATTGTCAAAACGTCATGAAAACAAAAATGTTGACAAAACGTTATTAAACGTTATAAAAATTTAATATTTTCACGATATAATGTAGGCCAGTCGTCATGTCCATTGATTGGGGAAAGAACAAAGGCAAGACTAGGGAAAAAAAATCGAAAAATGATCACACTTCCTAATCTTTTTATCGTGTATAAAGCGAAAAAATTTATTTTATTATTTAATTTTTATTGTATCTTGATTAATAAACGTTGCAAAACGCTGTGATAATGTAAACTTAATGGTAATCAAATAAACATTAAGGCGTTATTAAATTGAAAGTTATTAAAACAAACGTTATTCAAATTGTTAAAAAAATAACGTAAGAAACGTAAATCAAACAGTTTATGAATTGCTGTAACAAGGTGTGAAGCCAAATTTTTCACAAAAAATAAGCACTTTTTAAGCACTCAAAAAATAGTTTTAAGCACTGTATACAATAACAAAATCATGATAAACTAACCAGCAGGATCATGATAAACTAACCAGTTTCTGACAAATCCTTTTCTTGATTATATTAGCCATTATAAAAAAATTAAGAGAATTTTCAATTAGTTCGATATCAGACAGTGGAAAATGAAGCAAAGAATGAATGAAGAGCAAATGACTGTGGAAACCAAGTATTTCATCAAACATGCAAAATGATTGGCGCTTTCATACACTATGGACCGACGGGAAGCCGAAATAGACTGTAATTGAATGAATTGTGAAAAAAAAAGTTTAATAGAACAATGTGAAAAGCATACTTTTGCATAATACGTGGCGAAAATCGACATGGTAAAGAAAAAAATCTCATTTTCGAAAGGAGAAAATTAAGCACTTTTAAAAACACCCTATGAAAAAAGCACCTTTAAGGGCTTTGAAAAAACGAAAATCGAAAATAAGCTCCTTTAAGCACTTTTTAAAAACGCTAAGCACCATTTAAAAAGGGTACATTTTCAAAAAGAACCGGATAAAATAAAATGGATACACGTTCTTCAAATAATTTTTTTTTTAAAAATGTTCTAATATTTTTAGGTGCAAAATTTGGTTTCATAGCTGACCATACCTTAAATCAAAAACCCTAACTGTGTTTATTTTTTTTATTTTGCTTGTCTTTATTTGTGACATTTTGTCAGCTAACATGTCCATCAATGGAGGAGACCAAAACAAATACTGTCACTCTTTGAAGAGAAAATAATGCTGAAACACAAAGAAAACGAAAATAGAACTTTTTTTTATCCCCCAAACGTTTCCACTTTCTCGGGTTTCGACAACTTGAAGAGTAAAAAGTGAAAAAAGAAAAAAAAATCGTCTGCAAGAATTTTATAATTATCTTCTTTTTATAACGATTCTTCAGTTTTGTTCTGGAGGAATTGTTTTGCGTAATTATTCCGCTAAATAGTCAGCCGCGGAAGTTCTTTGACCGGAATGACGGTTTCATACTTAAAGAATAATAATTCCAATTTTATTTTGGAATGTTGTTTTTGATTATTAAATAATGGTTGATGGGAATTGCTTTTTTTTAATTTATTTCTTTAATGATGAATAGAATGAACATAAAATAAAGTTACCCGAGAGTTAATTTGAGCAAAAAATATTTTAATAAAGTAACACGTAGCAAATGATTCCCGAATGCTGTTAGTAATTTTACTTATTTATTTTTGCGTTAAATACTTTCATTTTTTAATTACTGAATTAAATGTGCCAAATTATTTTGGCAATTATTCTTGTGTAAAATGCATAATTACAAAAAGCAATTTTTACGAAAAGAATTTTTTTTATTAATACGCAATAATAAATTAAAAACTATTTTAATAACGCGAAAATTAGGAAATATTTTCTCTATCGTTTAAATTGTTATGTTTATTTTAATGCCCGAATATTAAAAACAAAACATTACGAGTCTTAATTATTATCGTAAAAAATGAGTCCGAGATGAATTAAAAAAGTTTTCATTCGAAACGTTATAATGAAAAAAATTTAACTAATTTCAATAATATTGATAAAAATTATTTTTCACTAAAATTATTATATTCCTGTAATTTTGCTTCGAATTAATATTAATTTATTTTTAATTATTTAAATGCTAATTCTTTTTGTCAAAAATCATTTAATCGGGAAATGATTCACTAAAACCAATTGATTATTGCATCAAGTGCTTCGTTTATGAACTTTAAAATGTGTCAAAGATTTCCTCTTTATCTTTTTTTCATTTTCATTTAAATCATTTACTGAAATCCGAAAATTGTAACACGTGATATGGGCCCATCTAAGAAGTAATAGGAATTTCAGGACAATTGAAAGAAACGAATTAATTTTGTATTAATACGTCATAACTTTCTTTCTGACCCTTATGTGTTTATTGCATAACTTACACGCATTAATTTCTTTAAGCATATACGTTGTGCAATAACTTATATTCTTAATTGTATTACATACATATTTATATTATACTAACTTATACATATTTGATTGTATAAGGTAATTAGTACTTTCGTTACTTTTTTCTTCTTCTTGTTTTTGCCGTTTTTCTTATTTCTGTTTTTCTTGATTTTGTTCGGTACGTTTTTCTTCCAAGAATAACAATGAAAAAATTTTTCAATGTCAAAATTTGAAACGAACTTTTCCGGATTGAAAGTTTAGTTTTACGACGATAATTATTTTACTTCTTTTAGATCCGAATTATTGAAATTATAATATATATTTTCATGATGAACAATTTTAATTATAATGAAGTCTTTTATTTTTCAAATTAAAAATTTGTAGTGTACTACTATTTGTAGTGTTTGTACTGTACTACACCAAATACCAATGACGTGACATGTTTAAAGTAACGAAATATAATAAAAGATAATTTATTTTTTACAGTTTCTACATAAAAAGAAAGGAAAGAAGCAAAAATAAATAAAGATCATTGCTAGGGGCTACAGGTTCTCTGATTATATAAAAAAAAAAAATCTCCCAAATGAAAAAAAAAAATCATAAGAGCAAATTATTTCGGAAAGAAGCAAGTTCTGAAATTGATAAATTATTTACATTTGTTTTTGATAACAAAACGCAAGTTATTGTCACTCCCAGTTAATAAGGCAATCTTAAAGTAAAAGGTTTATATTATTTTGCATAGAAAAAAAATCTTTGTTCCTAAAATTGTTATTTTAAAGGCTGTATAGGTTTAAAATTGTCGACATACTATCCACTTCTATTGATACACTTTTGAAGGCGCTGTGAGTGACAAGCTACCTGCTATGGCTTTGATACATCATTGAACATTTCATTGCGTCATTCATTTAACTGTCACTCTCCTTTGAAGGAGCTTCATTACAGCGCCGACACTCTGGGACGACCACTTGTTCTAAGAAGTGATGCAGTTACGATGGCGAGGGAGGGGGGAATGATTGTTAGTGCAAGAACATTTCGGGCAGCTAGTATGACATGGACATACGAAAACTGTCACAGCTTCTACGAAAATGCATCAACCGGAGTTGCAATTTTGTAGAAAAAATAAACAAATGATATGTTATAGAAAATATTCATAAGCTGCGATGGCACAGAGCATAGAGAGTTCGCCTTCCAATGAGGTGAACCGGGGTTCGATCCCGGCGATGGCTGGTCGTTACGAATTCCGCATCCGGCTTGCACCGACCACAATGCTGACGTGAAATATCTTCAGTGATAGACCGATCATGGGTTAGAGTTCCCTTGCTCTCAGGCTAACCTCAGAAGGTTCTCGTTCTCTTCCTCTCCATGTAGCGCAAATGCTGGTTAGTTCCATCAAAAAGTCCTCCACGAAGGCAAATTTCTCCAAATACTTGAGCCAGAAGTTCCTTTGTCTTCTATATTGGGTTCAAAATTACAAGGGTACGGAGTTGAACATTAGTAGTCATAAACCCAAAAATTGGGTCGGCTGTTCAACGACGGTTATAAAATAAAATATTCATAATGATATTATAGAAAATAAAGTAATTTAATTTTATTATTAAGAAATTAGTCATGGGATACCTGTAAGTGACGTAGTGTAGGTATCTCGATCCTGATCGGTTGTTGAACCGTGGCTTTTGTTTACATTAGCAACTGTTCTTCCCATTCTATTTCGCGTAAGCCAAGCCCGTCAAGTAACAATTCGCTGAAGTGAAACATTCTATATTCTTTCACAAAGATTTAGATTATTTCATGATATATTTTTTACTTAAAGGCAGCCACGAAACCATGTAGAACATAAACAAAATATAGTTCAAAGTTGCCAAGTACACGAAACAAAAATCTATCATTGTTACTATAAAATAATAAATCTAAGTTAAATAAAAAACGTAGACGAGAAAAAATTATATTTCAACAAATTTGATGTGCGATACGACGCTGTATTTAATTAACTTCACGTTAATTAGTATTCTAACTTAGGTGGAAAAACTTAGCTCATTTTTACACGCCATTTTGTTTATAATCGATCAGCTGGTACTGACGTCATAGGTCATATGTGTGGGTATTCATGATCTTCTCCTTGAAGTGCAAGTACCCAATTACATTCAATTTTTCGTAAATTGCAATATATATAGAACTAAAAATTTAAAACTTCACGCGAATAATATAATTTTTATTCCACGGAATATCGTACATTATTTTCTAAGTTAATACTCATAAGGAATGATATTAAAAGTTGCCCTAGTTTCTCTCTTAAAAACGTTTAAACCCTAGGGAGATGGTATGTACTTGATTCAGTTATGACAGCTATCTTATTCTAACCGCCGCTCCCTCATCGAGTCTTTACTTATCTCCACAACTTGCTTATTTTTTTCCCCTCTAACTTTAATTAGCTGGATCCCATAACCCTTGTCACCGCCAAACTGTCGGAAGATAAATAGCCAACTCTAGGCTCCCTAACTTAATCACTTGGGAAAACCCCACATAATTTAGGCCCAAGCATCGTCATAGCAACGGTATTCCCACAGGACTTGGTTTAATCACGTGGTCTCCCTTCTGGTGCTCTACAGAGAAAGGCAAATAGGAATAAGGCTCTGGAATTAGAGGCACACAACGTGGATGCCAGAGATAAGAGGGGGGTAAGGTTGCTTGCAAGGATCGTCTCCAGAGATTGTAAAGGAGCAAGTGCCTTCAGTCTCCTCAGAGAACAGAACTCCCGTACAATCCAGGTGGGAATTCGAATTCTCCTGAACTTCTGCAATCCTATGGGGATAAACCTGCAGGAGCACCCATAGCAGGCACGTTTCTCAGCTGCAATGCGTGCCTTTTGCACTCTCTTCTGCAGAAAGACGGCCAGGAATACAAAGAGATGAGTGGAGTTGGCCAGAAAATTCGTAATTTTGTTTTTTATTGTTTCACAAACTGGATTTTTGGCTTGGTTCGATGTGTTGATTATTGGGTATCTTCTCTTTCATCACCCTTGTCTTTTCCTGCAAACGAGCCTGCGAAAAGATTTAACAATTTTTTTTTTCGAGAATTTCTTTCCGAATCTTGAGTGAGGTGATGGATTGAACTTAAATCCTGATTTATATTCTCGATTTATTGTCCATAGGGGTCGAGAAAATAAATATTATAGGTTTTCTTACGTTTTTGGAAAAAGTTTGCTGTTCTGCAATGCTTTTAGTATAAAGTGTTGAATTACAATTAACTCAGATCTTACTTACATAACTATTTAATAATTCATCACACAATCATACATAAATCTTATAATTATTAATAGGTCTTAAATAGTTTTTAAACCTGATTTCTTCGCCTAAATTTGTAAAATTTATTTATAATTGAACGAGCCATCATTCATTGAATTAACTTGAATATCTTTTTCGTGTAAATACTAGGCTGAAATAAATACCGTATTTCAGATTTCAATGCATTAGAATCCAGTTTTATTTTTGTGTGTTCAAAAATTTTATTTTGTATACTCAATATTGTATTCAAACATGCGAAAGGTGTTTGGTTTGAAAATATTTTCAATTTTAAAGGCAATTTTTTTATTAAATAACTCTAATAATTACCAACTTACTTTAATCTCTCATTTATATATTTTGGTTGTTTTTCCCTATCCCACTTTTAAACCATTAATTTTACTAAAAGAAGAAATTGCCAGAAAAGATATTAATTTCACTAGATCTATTATTCGTATTTTTACCATAAAAACGTATTTAAACGCAAAGCGTGATGATATTTCTTTTTTTATTTATTTAAACGACTTAAAACTCCTCATGCACCACAAAGTATAGCATGAGGCTTACAGTTGTAAGTAGAAAACAAAAAGAAGAAAAATTTACAAATTTTTCTTCTAAGCGTGATGATATTAAAATATAATAATTTACAATTATCGAAAAAGTACAAGAATTTTATTTGAGTGTAGAGATTTATGGCACGAAAGGCGGAATCGGCTTTGCTGCTCCAAATTTAAACAATAACGAAACAACTGCATTCAATCGATTAATTCAACAAACTTTCAATTGATTTTCTTCCGATTTTGAATTTTGCAATTTATTCGCTTCATTATACTGCAAAAAAAAAGATACTCAAATTTCCCGAAACTTACTTGGTTTATGACGAAACAGTTTCCTGGTATATGCTCCGAGCAGACATTTCGTCAAAGTTCCGAAACTCTTTCGAGGAAACGAGTTCCGTCAAAAGTAAATTAATATTTCATCATTCTAGTTCCAATCATGCAGTCTTCATTCTAGCTAACAATTTTCCACAATGAGTTTCCGAGTTAAAGAAAAATTTTTATGATAGATTTGAGAGTTCACGTTTCATCACAAATCACGTGATCTCGTGATGAAATGATTCTTAAAATTAACGAAATAAAAATCCAGGGTAGCTGAATCGTCAAACTTGAGAGTTTTATTTCTGAGAGTTCCAAAGATATGGCAAAATAACTAAAAACTGCACTAAACATTCGAGAAACTTTCGATTACATTTCTACACAAGCTATTGGAACCATTTTCCAAATTGCGGAGATCCCTAATATTTTACTGCAAAAGAATCCAAATCCGTTAAAGCAAATGCATATTTATTTTGAGAAAGACCATGTTTGTGTTAGTGGAAATTAATAGACGTATTCAAGCTTAGGTTCTCGAACTATTAAGTACTTATACGTAAAAATTCGATCATTACATCAAAATTAATTAATGCATTCACTTTTTTTTATTTCGCGCATTATTCTTTAGTTAATGTAATCAAACGTTGTTAACACATAAAGAGAAATACGAACTTTTTTCTTTTAATCACAAAGGTTAAATTTTTTGACATATAATCTATATTAATAATGAATATAAAATGTCTAAACATTTAGACATGAAAAATATTTATAAACAATATAAAATATAAATTAAAATTGTATAGAAGATGGCCAAATTTAAAAAAAAGTTATAAACTATAACAATGGTTAAAAATTTTGATGATTTAATCAGATAATTTGATTTGATCAACACATAATTTTATATTATTAAAGAACATCAAAACATCGTGTTATGTTAACTCCTAATTATGCAAAAAGGAAAAAAAAATAACTAGACAAATCTTATACCTTAAAAAAATCATTTTTTCTCTTAAAAGACTGAATTTAATGCATTTAAAGCAATAAAATGTTTTTAAATAACATCTTTGCATCAATTATTTAAAAGCACTAAGTTTATAAGAATTTGGAAGAATTAATAGATTTCATTAAAAAGTAAATTGTAGAAAGATAAATTACGACTTTTTAAAATAAAGTTTTCTATTTTTTAATGATAAATGATAAGTAAGTTTATAATTTTGAAAAAAAAATTAAATACGATTAATTTTTTATTCAGTGTAAAAATATTGTTTCGGTGTGAAGGGAAGCAATATTTTTGCACTTCTTACTTTATGAACTTTATTTATTAAATAAAGAGTAAATATAAGGAGTAAATACACATGAAAGTGTCCCGAACAATTTTAGAAGTGTTCGATTCGGAAATCGCTAGGGCAAAACTACATTAGTATATAAATTAATCCATAAATAAATCTTACATTTCTGAAGGAAAAAAAATAAATACTATCATTTTTTATTCAGTGCGAAAATGTTTTGTACTAAGGAGAAATAATAATTTCCAGAAATGTTTGGTTTTAAAATAGTAATTGTAGAGCTACATTCATATATAAAATAATGCATTAACAAATCTTATATTTTTGAGGACAAAAAATAGAAACTATCATTTTTTATTCAGTTCGAAAATATTATTTTGCGCTGAGGAAAGACAAAATTCTAGTACTTCTAATTTTATTAACTTAATGAAATGAAAAATTATTATGCACTTATGGAAACGCTTGAAAATATTCGATATATTACTAAAATCTTGAACAACAGAAATATTACGCTTTCAAAAACCCTAACTTTCCTTTTTTTTGTTTTCCAAACAAATTTATAGCTCAGTTTTTCCTAACCTTTAAAAACAATATCTTAAAAACAAAATGGTGCTGAAATTCATTTTCGTAAAATTAAAGAATCTACATTTTTGTGAAACCTAATCAGGGCTAGCTTTGCAATTAACAATAGACCCCTAAGGCATACAGTAAAAATGACTCCCAAGACGGACATCTCAAAACCGGATCCGTTCCTATCCGGCCCTAGAGAAAACTAAGAAGTTAACAGCATGCCTTGTACCCGGACCATTACGGAATGGTCCGCCTGGGATCGGGATAAAGGAAATACTTTTTTTATTTTAATTTTTTTTCCTCGTTTTAACAAAGCGATATAAAAAAAGATTAGAAATACGATTTTACGAGCACTTTTTTCCCTGAATATGCATAAAAATGGTTTTAAAAGTTTATAAAACGTGTGATTTGGTGGTTCGATCGCCTAGTTATAGTCTAGTTTAATTTGTTTGAAAGATTTTGTTTTGCAAAAGTATGCTGTTTGGAAAGGGAATAATGTTATGAACTCAGACTTTATAGTTGTTGTTAAAAGTCGCGGTTTCATGATTATGGCTGATTCTAAAAATTATTAAATGGCGTTCGTTTTGTGGTAGTAATGGTCCACGCGTAAATACTATGAATGTCTGTAAAGTTTTATAAAAATTTTGGTAATTTGTTTTAGTGATAGGGCAGATTTTGCTGAAATTTAACAATGAAGTTCTCAGGAATAAAAACAATATTGCCACAGAGTTTGGTTATTATTTTCACAACATAAGATTTTTCCTGAAACTTAAATATGTTTTTCTTTTCAAAGTTCTAGACAGATTCCTTTCTCATGAGAAAGATTATACTGAAATTTAGCTGCGCATTTCTTCATTTTATGACATTTTTTGCTGAAATTTAGCTGCGTAGTTCTTTGCAATATGACAACTTTTGCTGAAATTTAGCTACTCTTTTCTTTGCCTCATGACGGGATTTACTGTAACAGTATTACACTGTTAGAAATTCGGAAATGAGTTTTTCCGAATTTTCCGCCTTTTGCGCAATACCAATCACAGTTTTAGAATCATACTGTTGGTCACGAAATAGTGGAGCCTTTACCTTCGCGACCCCCTGGCGTATAATGGACTGTTGCAGGAATGCTTTATTTTTAAACCTGTTCCAGGAATTCTTTATTTTCAAAGAATACTAAAGTATTTCCATTGAATACAAATCCTATTTATACAAGGTGCTCCGTTATCAACATTAAGATATATTTTTAGAATTTGTTTAAGAAATGTAGTTGCAAATTGATATTTAGCTAGAAAAAAGAAACATGATTTTAAAATCTGATCAAACACTGTTGAGAAAGGAAAGTTTAAACACATCAAAACCAGTTTAGTTACATGAAAGAGAAAAAAAATGGTAATAAGAAGATGGCTATTTGAAACGTCACCAAATTTTAACTCCCATTTTACCTGGTTTTGATAACATTTTGCACTTAAAAACAATTAATGAATTCCAGTAGGACCAACGGCATGATGGTGAACATATTAACTCACCGGGCACTAACCACCTTAATTTCCTAGACAAGTTAGTACTCATCAATCTTATTTTGCTTGGGCTACAAACCGCAACCGGAAATAGAACCCCAGTTCCATACAGTGACAGGTATTAAGTACTTTAATCCCTGCGTCATTCAACTTTCCTCCCCAAATAATGATTTTGAAAAGATTTTTTTAACTTCACTTAAATACTAATTTCCAACACCACATGTGTATACTTTTTAAGCATCATTTACAACAAGGATTCTAAAAATATATATTAAAGGTTATAAACAAAGCTACGCCATGTATAAGAACAAAAAGAAATTAGAAAGCTGATTTAGATTATTCAATCCCACTTATAAAAATCTATATTTATTTCAATTCCATCAATTGGGGAATATTTTTATTCCAAATATCTAAAAAACATTCGAATCTGATAGAACCTGACTCGAGGGAGAACATCTTAATGCATCTCATTGTACAAATCGATGTCATTTTGTGAAGGGAAAAAGAAAAAAAAATCTGGAACATCCAGGGAATCGTCAGTAATTACTTGTTTTGGCCTTCACCTGCTTCTGGCCATCAGAGCCTTCCTCCAGAGTACACCCTCCAAACCTCGGGGAGCAAAAACCCTTATTAAACGAAATGCCCCCTCGGGGATTTCTGGCCACATCCCTTCCCACTACCCACACCTTTGGAATGACTCTGCCTTCCTGAATCGTGCAAGAAAACCTTCTTCTAAAGAAGAAGGGGCAAGAGGGAGTCGGATATTTACGTTCTTTTTGCATCACAATTTAGTGGTACAATCTTAAGAGCTATGCAATTTGTTTTGCTGAATTTATCTGGACAATGAAAAAAGTTGTTCTATACTAATGGACTTTGAAGTAAAAGATTTTGCAGGCGTTAATTTTTTGCAAAGTGTTAAAAGAAGATTTATTTATATGGAATTTACAAACGTGGAATTTTTTTAAATTGATTTGTAAATTTTTAATGACAAGCAAAATTCTTATCTTTGATTAAAATACTTTCTGAGGAGTCACAGTCACTTTATGTATGACTCACATATAAAGTGACTGCGGTAGAGCCTTACAGCCTTAAGAGCCACCAATTATTTTGCTGAACGGCCTTACTTTTTATGCCTGTTACCGGGTATAGCCTTAAGAGCAGCGCAATTAGTTTTGCTGAATTTATCAGGACAATGAAAAGAGTTGTTGTATACAAGAAGGATTTTGAAATAAAAGATAATGCAGGAGTTAATTATTTTTTGCAAAGTGATAAAAAAAAGAATTAAAAAAAAGGAATAAAAAAATAAAAAAATTGTCCATTATTAAGAAAACGCAATTGTAATTAGTTCTTTTATATATATATATATATTTTTTTTGTTTTCATTNTTACTGACCTGGATTGTTTTTTTAATTGATTTGTAAATGAAAAACCAAAACTCATATATTTGATTAAAATATTTTCTGAGGACTCACAGTTACTTTATGTATGGTTCATACAACAAGATAGAACAATTTTAAAATCAAAAAAATTACCTATACAAATTTTAAATATTCATACAAATACAAAAGTTCCTTTACGAAAGTAATATATTTTTAAAATTTACAATCGCGATATATTTTTAATTTTATTTCCAAGCTCACTTTTCCCAAAGTAAGCAAAACTCACTTTTCTTTTCGTAATTTTTCTTTTCTTTTTTTTCTTTATAGTTCTGTAGGCAAGATTTCCCATTAAATTGATTTACATCTTTTTAAGGACAAGCTAAACCTCATATCTCAATTTAAAAAATATTTTTAAGTGACTCGGAGTTTCTTTATACGTCACAAGATGTTACTGTTGCAAATTTCAAAGTTCATTTATATCAGACCAATTTTAGCAAGGTTTTTCTTTTCTTAAAGTATTCAGGAAAATTTCAATGCAAGGTTTAAATGCTCATACAAAATATTATCCTTAATTGAAAAACTAGTATTATTCGCGCTGTTACGCTTTCTAAGCATAATAAATAAATAAATAAGCTCGAAGAACGGAAGAAAGAAGAGATAGACACAGCATTGAAAGAATGTGTAGAAGGCGTGCCTTCATACATGTTTTTTTTTAAAGCATAATTATTGTTTAGTTTCTGAAAGTTTTACAATTGTATGTTATTTATTTCAATAACTTATTGACGAAAACTTTTCATTTTTCAAAGAGAAATTAGTTTTAAAATTTTTTAATAATGAATTTAAATTCTTAAAATTTTTCTGTAGAATACATTTAAAATGGGCTAACTTAGTACTGAGCGAAGTAAGGATGCTTATCAAAGCGAGACATATATTTTATTTTATAACCGTCGTTGAACAGCTGACCCAATTTCATGGGTTTACGACTACTTGCGTTCAACTCCGTAGCCTTGTAATTTTGAACCAATCCAGAAGACAAGGAAGCTCCTGGATCAGTACCCCCAGAGGTATTGATTTGTTGTGGGAACATGGAAAGCGAGACATATAAGATTGTATAACAATCATAGGGGTATGTGGGGCGTAAGTTAACCCCTTCCATCTCGCTACCGTGAAAATGACGGAGTGAGATTTCGCCCGCGATTTCTCGCTCCCGTGATATTGACGGGCTGAAGTGTTCAGTAGTAACACGCCAATAAGAATAAAACTAATTCATTTCTTTTGCCCGGAAAACATTTTATTTCTCATTTTACACACTTGATGGCTGTACCAGGATATTTTTTTAGTAATTGTAGATAGTTTATTTTAAACTAGTTGCAGCACTAATCAAATACGCAATACAAATACAAAAGCCAAAAATAGGCACTTTTATGACCGTTTACTTGAAAATTAACCGATCGTTAAGGCGATAACAGGGGGTGAAGCATACTATTATATACTATAATAATTAAAAAATATACATATATGCACTATGATAAGATCTAATTAAAATTACTGTGCACTGTTTTATTCAAAAACATGAATCTATTTAATATTTAGATTCTATATATTCATTTTCTAAATCGAGTCCTTTGTAATTTTATAACCACCCCACCAAAATTGAGGGTTCAATAAAACAAACAAATAAAATAAATGTAGAAAGGTTTATCAGGAAAAAGGGTAGGTGTTCGGGTGAAGAGGACGAACGAATAATTCTGTACCCCTTTTTTAGCTCCCACGGGTGTCGACCTAATAAACATATCTCGGGGTAAAATGAACGGGTGGCGGCTAGGGATGCGTTACTATGGCGACCGAACCTCTTTTGCATCCATGTAAATTACAAACTCGACAATTGGCACCATCGCCTTGGCGACGAAATTTTTTTACTTCTTATGGCTTTTCTGTCCCCAGGCACTAAACGATAAAATCCCTAAATTTTGGGGACTTTTTCCCTACAATCTGTCTGGAATGTGACGGCGATAGTCTAAATAACAACACAGTCCAACACAGGAGACTTCGATTTTCAGAATTGTTATTCTAAACTAATTTTTCGGATTGTCACTACTAACTTGAAAGTAATTATTTAAGTATTGGAAACAATGTTTATTTGGTAATTCGTACGGCAATTTAATTTAGACTTTTGCAAGTGAATCGTTTATTGATTTTCTTTAAAATGCCGGAAACTACCAGGTATTTTAGAAGTAACTGTTTTTAAAGGCTGTAATTAACAGTAATTGAGAATAACTAAAAATAAGATACGGGAAAATAAACTAGAAAAGGGGATAATAAAGTAGGGAAAAGTTTGTGTTATCATTAACGGACTTTTTTCCCTTCTGTTCTTTTTTTAACTTAGTAATTTTACATTTTATTGGTACATCTAAAATCGCTTTCACAAAGAAAATTTAAGTAGTTGATAATGTGAGCAATTATAAACTATAATTTGCAAAGATTTAGTTTAATTATTCCATTTCGCTATTTAATTTTGACAATTTTACCTCGTCAACACAATTTACATTAGCAATAAAATAACATATGCACGAGATGTTTTATTTTTAATGGTGATCATATAACAATGATCATATTATTCCAGCTATCGTAATTATGAAAATATCTGTTGTTGACTAACGTAATAATTTAAACAAACTATCTTTTTCTTCTATCAGAATTCAGTTTTTGATTATATCAAATTTGTTTAACTCAAATCATAATCATTCCATTAATATTTTATCAAAAATGTTAAATGTAATTTTTCTTCGTATTTAAGTTTATTATAAAATTTTTTATGCAGTTTGTTCCGAAGTGACCACCCTTAATGTATATTTTTAGAATCCTTCTCAAAAATGAAGTCAAAAGAGTATATCTATTAAGGTCGCAAATTAATATTTCAGCGAAGAAGAACAAAAAAAAAATCTAAATTTAGCTAAACCATTACTGAGAAAGTTCGAACCGTAAACATCAGAACTTATCGACTACCTGAAGAAACTTGTATTATAATTACAAATCTTTTCTTACAGCAATCAAGGGATTTATTGGATTTCGATTAAAACTTTTGTTTTTCCTAGCTTGAATATTATTTTTTGACCCCAAATGTGACAACTGTTTTTAAACTAGAATTCTGAAAATATACATATTAGAAAGTTACTACGGAACACCCGGTTTACAAAAGACTTCTATAGGAATTGAACCTGCGATAGCTTGAAGTTTAATGTATTATGCACATAATTTCTGGAAATAAATATTTTTTTAATGCTTTTTTTAAAATTGTAACTTACCTGTTGCACAGTCTTGATCCATATGTTCCAGCAATTCCGATATACTTTCGAACTGAAGCTTACATGTATCACAGATGTGAGATTCTTCAGTATTATCTCCATCTTCTAAAGAATGATGATCATCTGACACTAAAAAAAGGAAAAAATAACATTAAGAATATGGCATATGCAGCTCTTTATGACATTAAGGCGTTAAGTATTAAGTTATTAAACCTCAGTTTAATGGCACTTTAATTTTTAACAGCTCCCCTCCCCCCTTTTCAAGGTGAGATCAGTTAGCAGAAAGGTTTTGTTTTAAATTAAAGTGCCATAAAATTGGGGTTTAATTAAAGTGCCTAACAATGAAAATGAATAAAATGCACTCATGAACATAACAATTATTAAATCACTGTACATATTACATGTATATATTACATATTACATCCTAAATATTTCCAGCAATTGAATGTATTATGTATTAATTACTGAACACATAACAAAGATTAGGAAAGTTATACGTTTAAATCTGAAACTCATTGTACTGTTTTTTTTTATTTATTATTATTATTATTTTTTTTTACCACGAAGTCGAAAATTAAAAAATGAATAAAAAAAGGTCTTTGTCTTTAAAAATATAAATAATTAAAACTGCAATTTGCAAAAAAAAAAAAAAATTTGATTATTGTATTGTTTTTTTAAGATTTAAAGCTAACTAAAAAGATGAGAAATTTCTGCTTGCTTAAATATGTGTTTATTGAAGTGAATTAGTTTATTCGGGGAAGCGCTTACTCCTTAATTCTTTTTTCTATTGAAGTTAAACTCCTTAATTCTTTTTTCCTATTTCTTGTTTTCAATTGCCTGATATTTTATTACAAATTTTAAATACTTCTACATCTCTGATTTCAAATTCAAGTTCCTCTCTTAAAGCTACAGGTCTTTTTCAAGCGAATTTTTAGCCTATTTTTCGTCGAAATGTACAGGCTTTAAAACGTTATATACTTATATAACTAGGGTAAATATTGTGAAAAACTTCTGGTGGAGTTAGGGCCCATTATCAGAATTAAAATTTCGTAAGAAATCAAGTATTTGCATAAATGCAACAAAAAATTTGTCCAGAGTGTAATTTATAAAAGACGAAGAATTTACAAAAAAAGTTAGCGAAGTGTAGTTCTAAGTATTTTTTATCGAAAAGAGAAAAACTTAAAATATTATTAGTTATATACCTATATGCCATAAAGGCTATAATTTATTTTACACATTATCCAATTGACCTAATAAGTTTATTATCCTTAATACGTATTCTTAATTTGTACTTTCGCTTTATTTATCGCATTTTTAAATATCTCCTCCACTGATATTTACACAAAATCTTTTTGTTTTTTACTTTTTACTATGCTGAAAAATTGAAAGTGGCATGCATAATTTTATTTTTCCTTCATATAACGCTATTTTTAAGGTTGACCATTATTATGATAAGACAATATTACGTCTTGTATTTCAATATTATGTTTTGTATTGTATTTTAATGAAGTTTTTCTAAAATAATTACTCGTATTTTGCACACAATCTGTAATTTTGTATATTTATTTTCGTAAGTTCGTCTTGGTTTTTCCAATTTGGTAGAATTAGTTATATGCTACCAAGGGTTTATTGAATTAAGTATATTGTTAAATTAGCACTATTTTATTTAAATTGTATGTAACAAAACAGTTTTTTATATTAAATGAAAATTTGGAGCAGCAGCATTCTAGCGAACATTAATTAAACTATTGTTTTTAACAACAACAAAAAACCTTAACTTCTGCACTATGTAGGGTCATTCACTTTAGTTATTCAGAAACAATTACTCCATAGTTTTTCAACTATACACACGACTCCATTTAAGAACAATATTAATGAACTAACTCGCATCTACAACCATTATTTACTAAAAATTTTAATTATTGCTCGCTTCACTGTTTTAAACAATTACTTATCGGTGTCGTGTGCAATTTTCACAAAAACTCGCATGAAGAAACAATGAATTTTGTGCCCTTCCTCGTGAACCACCAGAGAGAAAAACGAAAAAAAATCGCACCAGTTCGATTCTTTCCCGTAAATAATAAAAAACGGCCAATAAGGAAGCGCTTCAGTAGCTTGCGCGCGCATGGTAGAGTTATTACTGCCTGGAAACGGAGAATCGGAAGACTGATTAAAAAGACGCCAAAACCTGTGAAATTCATTCCAAGGTTCGTGACAGATTCATTAAGGCGTTTAGATAACATCTCCAGGGGAAAAAGGAAGAGGGTTTTGTTCAAGCACCCTACCACATCTTATACGGCTATCAGCGCTAAACAATAGGATGATTCGTCTTGTTCAACTCGTTGCTTTGGAGTAAATAATGGATATAACAACACGCCTTTATGTTTTATGATTATCATTTGTGACTAATACTTTTTTTTTATTCTTAAAACCATCTTTGATTTTTTGATTTCCCCTAAAGCTGATATTGTGTAGACTCAAAGCATGATTATTTTAATAATTGACTGCCTATCATTTTAATTGTCTATATTTTAGACAAAAAAATTAGAAGTTTGAAGATAAAAAGTCGAAATGATGGAATGCGGTAATTAATTGCGCGATTAAATTTTAATTTGGTTAAAATATTCAACAATTATTTATGTTTTCATTTTTTCAGAAATGCAATTAATCAAATTTAAAAAAAACTCGATTCGGTAGAGGATAGAGAATTTGAATTTTTGATTTTAAAAAAAAGATTAAAAAAATTGTCTTTGAAGTCGCATCTTCCAAGATATATGATTAGAAGGTTCAAAGGCTGTGATATTTATGTGTGAGTTATAGAACGAAGCAATGTAAATTCCGTGATAAATGAATCCTTGAAATTCGTTCATTATTTTCCAGCAACTTTTCAATTTTTAAAACCTTCGAGTTAAAATTTTTACTTTCTCTGATTATACAGATACTTTACTGTTTCTAAAAATACTAATATTTCGAACATTCTACTTAAAAAAAAAATAAAGCACTTCATCAAGACTGATAATTACATAGCAACCTACGACCGGAATGTTATTGTACGGCACTAGGTGGTATTCTAAATCCGACTACTATTATGCTCCTGTGAATTAACAGTATTGCGTAGGATAAATACAGAAAGATAATTACAATAGTATGCGTGCGAGTCTTACGGGATAGAGCTCTCGCCTCCTAATGAAGTGAACCGGGTTCGAATCCCTGCGATGGCTGATTGATGCGAATACCTCACCCGGCTCGCATCAGCCACACTGCTGACGTAAAATATCCTCAATGGTTGGCGAAACGTGGGATAAAGTCCCCTTTCCATCATGCTAACCGAGGGGGATTTTCGTGGTTTTCTTCTTCATGTAACGCAAACGTGGGTTAGTTCCATTAAGAAGTTCTTCACGAAGGCAAATTTCCCCCAATACTTGATCCAGGAGTTCCCGTGTCTTCTAGATTAAGCTCAAACTTACAAGGCTACGGAGTTGAACATTGGCAGCTCTAAACCTAGAATTGGGTCAGCTGTTCAACTAAGGTTATAAAATAGTATACGGGTAGCTGCATTGCGGTTCCGGTCATGGGTTATCATGTAATACTCATAATGCACCATTTACCTGCTTTAAAAGTTTGTCGAAAAATTGTTTAAATACTTTCCATAACCGATGCAATCAATAATAATCAGCAAGCAAGTATAGAACAAGTATAGAATTTTACATTAAGTTAAATTTACCGTAAAAAATTTTAACATATGAAGTAGATTCTTCTGTACCATGCGAGATGTTTATAAATTTAATATAATTAAGCGTAGCATTCATTTTATAAATGCAAAATGCCCCAAGCGGTCACCAATAACCCATTAATGTAGCTCTATTGTGATGCCAATAACTAAACCAATAAATACAGAATATTTTTCCCTTTATTAAACTAAATTTATAAAATACCCCATTGAAATATATTTTCAAACTCAACTTCATCTCCATCGTTAATCACCCCGAAATTCTAGAGCTTATAAATTACACTGTAACCGTAACGAATAGCTTAAATATGCACGCTTGCTGCCAGATTAGCCAGCATACATCAATAACAAATCATGCCATCCAAAGAGAATTTAACGTCTCAACTGGATCTAGCAGATACGATTACACGATCAATAAGGTATCCAGTTTAATAATTCTATGCACTGTTGACCGAGAGCTGACCTTACCCAATCAGGGGTGGCTGGAAAACTAGATTCCCATGGGCGCTGGGCTCCCCATTCATCACCCGCAAACTGTCCGAAATCTCCCATGCGACGTCATGGACTTCTGAGTGACGATCACAAAGGGATCTGAAACTCCATAAAGAAGAAGGTTTTTCCGGGATCCTACGGGATTGGAGAACCTCAAGGGTTACGGTATTGACTTAATGATAGAAAAAAAATGGAGTTTCATACTAAGCAGAGTAGGAAAGTTTCTAGAAGATACGTGACAGATTCTTGTGTCAGATTCTTATATATATTTTTTGTTGCGATCTATGTAACTGTAATTGATACAAGTATTCGTTTTATAGTTTATTTTACAAACAACTTTTATTGTTTAAAAGAATAATTTGAATAATAGAATAGTTGAAGGTTTCAACTGTAGATTCGAATGATAGAGGGGACATCAACATATAATAGTGGCAGGAACTAAAACACGTCGAATATAAAATTATTAGTGCTTATTAAACTAAAACATAGTATAAACATATCACAACTAAATTTAAAATATAACATGAAAACACCATAACCTATAACGCACTCCCAAATATTCAAAATGACAACGTTTGGCCTAAATTCGGGAACATGTTATGGGCGTTTATATCTATGGTCTCAACTCATCTATTGATATTTTGTTCCATTCTTCCTTTAGGATATCAACATCCTTTACATCCAAGTTGGACTAAATGCTAAAATCTATTAGATTCAAGTTTGTCGAATAAAGCGGCTTTCTTGTGCTACAAAAAAAGGCAGGAAAATGTGCATTGCACTATTAGTATATGTCTTTACCTATGTGTGTAAGGATATAAATCATACTGTAAGGTTAACTTTTAATTTATATGGTGCTTTTGTCTCCGAGGAGGCATAGCGGCTTCCAAAATATGTTTCGAACGTTCTACGATAAAAATGTTTTTCTTTTTATGCCAAGTATGATATACTTTTTGATACCTTGTTTATAGCCGGGAATTTAGGTCAAGGATTACTTATATTTTATTGTTTGGATTTCCGTTTTCAAAAATTTTATTTGTCAATTTCACTATTGTGAAATGTATACCTTATTTAACGATGGTATGTGTCGCCGTTCGGCCTGTGTGAACTGACCTTGAACTGACTTTGCATCAGAAAGGCTCTGGGTTCGAATCCCAGTCAAAACATGGATATTATTTCATTCTGTTTATTATCTGTTCTTACTGTAAGAGCAACTTTGGCCCACCTAATATGTCACCTATGAAAAGAAAAGAAAAAGTGGCCAACAAATGTGCCCTTCAGATGCCCGTATGACGGAAGTTCTTTTCCCCAGGAGGAGGGCATTGGAAAAAAAGGTGGTTTGTAAGACTTGGATTTGCTTACAATGAAATGAACAAGGGAACTCCTGGATCTAGCATTGGGATAAACCAACCTTCTTAAAGGACTTTTTGATTGAAAAAACCCGGATTTACGCAACGTGAAGAGGAAAACTACGAAAACGTCTCCCGATTAGCCCCCGATTAGATAAATGGGATTTTAACCCGTAATCCGTTTACCACTGAGGATATTTTTGCGTCAGCACTATGGTCGGTGCGAGCCCGGTGAAGAATTCATATTAACGAGGTCCCGTTGGGATTCGAACCTAGGTTAAACCTCATATTGAGGTGAAAGCTCACTCCTCGGGGGCACCTCGGCGACAAATAAATTATTAGAGAAAATGGGACGTTTTTCAAAGAAATAGTCATTTAAATTTCCGGTAGTAAATCCTTACTATCTCTAATCTCTTATGAGAGATAGTAAGGATTTTTCCAAAAAAGACCTTAATCATAAAATCTCATTTTCGCCAATTACTGTGGCCCAAATTTTTCCAATACGAGTTCAAACTTACACAACTAATTTAATGTATAAAGCACACTTAAATTTCTCTCCTTGTTACTGAAAAGAGAAAAAAAAAAGCGAAAGTAATCTATTTAAAATCATTGTTCATACTTCATACAATGTTAAAGCAGCTTAACAAAACTAATTTATCGCAAGTAGATTCAGATTATTTACATTATAATTAGGCACGACTTATTACATTCGACTTCAAAGTCTCAAACACTTATAATGTATCAAACTAAGCTTAACAAAATAGATGATTTTAAGAAGGGGAATCATTAATTCTTTTCGACAAGTCTAAGAACACGGTATCAACAAAGCATTCTTGGAATGACGATAAAACTTATAATCCAGGTTTTTCGTAAATAAATCTTTTACAGGACACCAAATATAAAACTTAAATTTACAATTTAATTTTTTGCTCCTTTTTTTTTTTAAACAAAATTGTATAGATAATATTAGTGAAAGAAAAGAAGCTCACAATTAAGAAATTGTTTAGCACTAAAGAATGACAGAACTACTTCCATTTTGTACCCCGTGATCAAATAAGATTTAAATGAAATCGTGTAAAAAATTCAAACCAAAAATACCCCATAAAAAGCGGTGTAAAAAATATGGAAATTGTGAGATATCTCGAGGAACTTGAATCAGATCAAAAATATAAAAATAGAAGTGCAAAATATTTTCAAAAGATCTATTTATTGATATCAAAAATCAACGCCCAGTTTTAACTCGTTTGAGTCAAAATCTTAAATAAGTATCTCGATTTTTTATTGCGGATTTAGGGTCTCTAGGAAAAATGTCCCAATTTGACTAATAGGTCTTCGCACTTTGATTTACAAATGACGGTGTAAACGTAAAATGAAAAGACAGTTAAAATTGGTTAAAATGGCGATATCATAAGAAATAAGTGCCACGTCGCAAAAAAAAGGTGTTTAATATTTTGGGAAATAGCCGATCGCTGGTCTAATAGTTACTCTACTGGACTACGGGGCAAGTGGTTGTGGGTTCGAATCCCACCGTAGGCATGGATGCAACTTTCTCTCTCTTTGTTCTATGTACATTCTTCTGTGTGATTGTGTGAATATAACCCGCTTTATAAATGGGTTTGTGGTTGTATGATGTGGGCAACGCTACTCCATCGCCGTGGCTTAGCCATAAGTGCCCTCTGAGTAACAATAAGGGAGTAAGTAGCAATTCTGGTACTTCTGGGGCCTATGGGGAAATAGACACCAGTGCCCCACCATTAAAAAATATATATATATACACTCATGGACAAAAAAATTAGCGCACCAAGAAGGAGTCGTCAAAATGAAAGAAAATTTACATACATAATGACTACGTTGATATATGTAAATGATTAGAAAATCAAAGATTATCGTTTTTCTTGGATTTTCTAATCATTTACTTATATCAAAGTAATCATTACGTATGTAATTTGTTTCATTTGACGACTCCTTCCTTGTGCCCTAATTTGTTTGTCCATGAGTGTATTTTGGGTAACTCAATTAATTTCACCAAATTCCATGCCCACCTTAACTGGAGTAACTCATTGCGTGAGACGACTATTCTTATTTATTATTTTTTTCATCTGGCGTAAATAACTAGAGGTAATATTACGAACAATTGAAACATTTGTTGATTTAATAATTTAATGTTAAAAAATAATTAATAAAATAATCATCCCTTTTTTCTTTTGCGATTACAACGACATTTTTGAACTAAAAATACATTAAATTGCAGTTTAAAATCGGGATATTGTTTACTTTAAAATCCAAATCTGTGTTAAAAAGAAATGAAAGCTTCTGCTTAAGATGTTCTTTTTTACTTACTTTTGAAAGTATTCTAAGCATAAATAGATTAATAATTAAATATAACTCATACTGTCTTTTTATATAGAGAGTTTAAAAAAATTTTGCCACATGCTAGGATTAATTTGAAGGAAAAAAATATGCATCTAATATAAAAAATTGCATTTAAACATAAACCATTTAAAACGGTACTAAGTATTATTATCCATTTGTAAAGAATACAAATGGAGTAATGAATTAAGAACAAAGTCATCACAAATATAATTTCTCTGTTGGAATCACCATTTTAAATCTAATTTGAATTACTGGTTCGAATATTCCTCATTGAATTAGTGATTCAAACATTCAGATTTGAATTAGTTACTCGAATTTTCAGAATTTGATCATTGATTTAAATATTCTAATTTAAATGGGTGATTCAAATATTCAGATTTAAATTAGTGATTCGACTATTTAGATTGGAATCAATTATTCCATTATTTAAATTTGAATTAGTGATTCGAATATTCAGATCAAAATTGGTGGTTCAAATATTTACATTTAAATTAATGATTCGAGCATTCAGAATTGTATTAAAGATTTTAATTAGTAGTAATTACCAATTTGAATTAGTTGATTTGCACTAGTAACATAATTGATAAAAATTTGCTGTCTAGTATAATCTCATGAAGATTCTTGGAATTTTTAAATTGGTTTAAATCAGCTGTTCGAACCTAGTTTGTTGATTTAAATCAATAATTCAAACATGTTGATTTGAATTTGGTTCAAATTACTTATTTAGAAACAGTCATTCGATTTGTTTGAAATCCATTACCTAAATCTGAATAAAGAATCAGAATAAATGTTAAGTAAATTGAATAATTTAATTTGAATTAATTCCACACAGAGGCTTTAAACTACACATACAACAGCCTTTTAAAATTGTTTTAGCATTGTATTTTTTTAATAACAGTTATTGAACAGACGACCCAATTTTATGGGTTTACGACTACTAATAACAAGCTTAACCCCGTCGTTGAGGCTTTGCTTTCGTGGAGGACTTTTTGATGGAGCTAACCCGCATTTACGTTACGTGAAGAGGAAGACCACGAGAACCTCCCACGGTTAGCCTGACGGCAAGGGGACTCTAACCCATGATCTGTCGACCACTGAGAATATTTCACATCAGCACTGTGGTTGGTGAAGCCGGATGCGGAATTCGTATCGACTGGGATTCGAACCCGGTTCGCCTCATTGGAAGACGAACGTTATATCCCCTGAGCCATCGCGGCTCAGTATTGTATATTTTATAATAAATCGAGACGGCTCAGAGGTTAAAGCACTAAACTGTCATTGTGAAGAACTAAGGTTCGATTCCCAGTGGCAGCTTGAAGCCCATCCAGTTTCAAATCGATTGGCACCATCTTACCTGGAAAGTAAGAGATCCCCTTAATCAGTACTGACCACATCGCCACAATTATGCTGTTGGTCAGGAAATTGTGCAGCTTTAATCTACATAACCCACCTGATCTACAACTGACTTCTGCGGGAATGCTGTATTTTTTTTTTTAAATATTTTATTAAAAATACTTTTACTTCTTAATATTTTATTAATATTTTATTATTATATTAATATTATAATGAAATAATAAATTTTATTATAATATATATAATACTAGGAGGCTTCGCCCCCTGCTCGCTGGCGCTCACCAACCCCCGGAACTGCTTTCGCAGTTCATTTGGGATTGCTTCGCAATCCGATGCTCGCTTTGCTCGCTCATTGGATACGTTCTTAACGTCTAGCTTTTGTATACTTTTTTGAACACTGAAGTTCCGAAAACCTTTCACTGTAGAAAATTCTAAACCTGTGCATTTCAATATTAATTTGAAATTGCAAACAGTTCACATATTTTTCTTAATCACACTATTCTAAATTTCAGTTGTTGAGAAAAGTAACTGTTGTAAGTTTTGTTTTAAAGTCTTTCCCACCAGAGGGCTAAAACCATGTGTTGTAAAACAATATGAAATAGTACTGAACGCCGGATGTAAAGCATCGGCTTCGATGAAGATAATTTTGTGAGAATTTTTTTGATAATTCGGTGAGAATTCACCCGATTAGACATATGATGCTCACTACGTGCTCTTGCGCGCCGAAGCCTATCAATTAAAACGTATTAGCGTTTCATATAATATAGATCAGCCATATGATGCTCACTACGTGCTCTTGGGCGCCGAATCCAATCAATTAAAAATGAAAACTGTTGCCAGCGCGAGAAAAGAAATATCATCGGTTTTATTGATACATACGTACGCGTTTATATAATTAGCGTTTTATATAATAAAGATTATAATAAAAAATATTATAATTTTATTATTACATTCATATTATATTAAAATATATTATAATAATATAAATAAAATAATAAATTTTATTTTAATATTATAATAAGAAATATTATAATTTTATTATTGTATTAATATTATACTAAAATATATTATAATATTATAATAAAAAAATAAATTTTATTATAATATATATAATATAATGATAAAAAATATTATAATTTTATTATTATATTAATATTATAATAAATATTTTATTAATATTTTTATTAATACTTTTAAATATTTAATTACAAATTTTACTAAAATTATTTATGCTTCATAAAAAAAAAATCTTTCTACTGAAAGACATGCATAAACTCTTTACATAAAATATTTAATGGGAATCACTACATTACCTTTGACCAAACATGGCGTCGAAAAATGCAGTTTGACTTAATAGTTTTTAACATGTGTCACGCAATTTCTAAGTAGTGATTAATAATTATTAAGAAAAGATGGAAAGATGAATATAATAATATCCATTCAATGCAATTTTAATAGAAAATTCTGTTATTTTTTATGCAAGACTCACTTTTCAGATTATAAGCATTAATCGTGGTAATAGTTATTTCATAATATGGAGAAGATTAAGAGGCGTTAATTATTTCTTCTTACTTAATAGATTTTCTTCTTATTTGATAGATAGAAAACAGTTTATGTATCAGGCTTCGGAAAGGATGACTTATTAATCGTAATTCAGAAATAAATGGGGAAACTTGTATGGCTTTATTATTTCAAAAAATTAAATTTGAGGTGTAGTTGTTATCGTTAGTTATCATTTTAATTTAAAGTAAAAAAAGACTTATACATATATTTACTGCATTTGTGTGATTCAGGGTCGTGATATTTTTTTGAATGTGTTTTTTATTACTTACATAAGCATTTTTTATTATAGAATGATTTAAAATTCAGAAAACTATATAAGTTTAGAGCAGGGGTGGCGAACCTTTATACACCAACGTGCCATTTTCTCTAAAAAATTGCTTAATGAGGTCATAGACGTGACGTCAAATAATTTTGACTTCGTGATTATTGGGAAAATAATAATATTAATACTATCAACTCAAAACTCTTTATTTACATTGAAAAAAAAATACATTTTGCGATGTCTCATCAGTCATGCACGTAATTCAACTTAAAGTAACATCAGTGTGACTTCTGTTGTTGCAGATTAGATGACCAATAACTTATATTAGGTTGTAAGATGTTAGTTTAAGCAGGACTGTTGATTTGGTTTGCTAGTTATTTATTGTTAGCTTGTTTTTTACGGTTATTAATTGTTTTTTTAGCATTAATTTGTAATTTTTTTGTTAATAATTGTATATTATTTTGCTTGTTTTTGTGAATTTTAATTTATTTGTTACATATGCTTCATAGCGTAATAACATTTGTGTAATAACAATTCATAGTGTAACAGCAATTGTGATCGGTGGAGTGCCCAAAATATTGCATCGCGTGCCATAAATAGCACGCGTGCCATTAGTTCGCCATCCCTGGTTTAGACTATAATTTATATTGTACCAAAAGAACGAGTGAATTATAAATTTAAATAAAAATACTTCACTAATCCATAAAATATGTTCCTTATTATCGACATATTTATGCATAAAATTGAAATATTAAAATAAATTTCACACACTTTTTAAGCACAATTGGAATTTTCAAAGTATATATAAAAGAATGAGGAACAATGGTGTATTATTATTGTATGCTATTTCATAAATCTTACTTTTATAAGAAAAAAGTTGCGAAGAGTTTTTTTCCTTTGTAAATGTTTTATCGTGATTAGGAAAGTATTAGGTATTTATCGATATTATAACCGTAAGACTTTATTTTATAAACGGATAACTAAATAATATTATTTGCCTAATCTCTATGAATTGAAAGTCATAAAGGTTTTATCGTGAATTAGGTGTTCATCGATATTATAACCATAATAATTTATTTTATAAATGGATGACTAAATAATATTATTTGCCCAATCTCTATGTATTGAAAGTCATATCGTGAATAGGAAAGTATCAGGTATTTGTTGATATTATATTAACAATCATTGCATGTTGTCTACTTAAACTATAATATTACAAACAATGTCTAACAGTAGGTTAGCGAAAATTTAACAGGTTTAGGGTTTTAAAAGTGCAATACAACAGTACTTATTATGACATATTTAATTAGAATAATGAGAACTTCTTATTTAATTAGAATAGGTGAACTTCCTAAAATATTGTTTTGCGTAGCGTGTTTCTTTATTTACTTCTATAATTGCTTCCCATCTAATATATATTAGAAAAAAATAATATTAAATGACATTCTATATTGTAAAAAATAAGTGATAGTGAACTTCTTAATATATTTCTTCGCGCAACGTATACTTTCATTGAGCTATTGAATTTCACAATAAAACGTAACTATTAAAACGTAGCAGTTAAGAAGAATTGATACATTTAATGCTGTTATTTTGTTTAGTTTTAGCTATCTTTAAGTTAATGGGATAGTAATTTTCTCCAAATGTATATTGCAATTATCAAACAACAAATTATAAAAATTAAAATAATAGTAAGTCAAATAAAACACAGAAAATGCTTCAAATTCGTCAAAACAATTGTTTGAAAAAATAGATAATATTAAAGACAAAAGCTTTGCCATCTTTCAGCAGTTGCTCGTTTTTCGCAATCGCTCTTATGCATTGATTGACCCAACTGACCCACCACGTTTAAAGCGTGACTAACTTCGTGATACTGATGGCAGGGCAGTTGAAGTTAAATAGAAGAACGCCTCGCATCTTGAGCTTCCGTATTTATGAGCATCCCACCACCCCCTATTGAAAAAGAAAGGGTTTGCACTGAGGGACCGTATATGAAATAAAATTAAAATTAGGTGATCGTGTTGCATAAAAATAAATGATTGCTATTACAAAAAATATCTATTAAAAATACTATAAAATATTTACAAAAATATCCATTAATTATTATTTTATTAGACACGATAATCTACAAAACGGCATTACATATGCAATTTTCTGCACAAAACTGAAAGGCATTTACCAACGCAATTCCAAATTTGCTTATATTTTTTTTTTGTCCTTCTCGGTAACTCAACGTTATTAGATTTTTATTTTATATCCGGCGTAGAACAGATGACTCTATTCTGAATTTGCAACTGTCAATGTTCAACTCCGCAGCCTTGCAATTTTAAACCCAACTCAGAGAACAAGGGAACTCCTGGATCAAAATAACCTTTTAATGGAGCTAACCCACATTTGCGACACATGGAGAGGAAAAACACGAAAACCTCTCTGGGTTAGCCAGATGGTCAAGGGATTCTAACTCATGATCAGTCAACTACTAAGGATATTTTACGCCAGCACTGTGGTCTGCGCGAGCTGGAAGCAAAATTCGTATCAACCAGCCACCACTGGGGATCGGGCCTTTGCTCTTTTCTTTGGGAGACGAGCGCTCTATTCCTTGAGTCACTGCGACTCATTTCATTAGATCAAGTAAAACATGTTTTTTGAATGCCAACCCATTGAAATAAAGAATAACTAGATTCAGTATCATTTGGCATGGTGCTATTGCTCAAGGCCAACTCATAATAGTTAAAATATTTACCACAATACATTTTTTTCGATAGTCATTCTTTTTCGGAGGTATAGAAAATCTTTTGTCTCAGTACTTATATTACGTACCTCGGTACTTTTATTCAAAATTGTTATTCGTACCTTTATACTAACATCCCTACTTATACTAATTTTATACTAACATAAACTGTTTAAATGTTAACAAAATATGATAACCACAACAAAGAAAATTCTAGAATTTATGCGTTATACAAAAATATATGTATGTAGTCGAAATAAATATCGCAATTAAATAAATGAAAATTTTTGCATGAAAAATATTCATCTTTAAAATCCTAACTATTTTAATAATTAATCAAACAAATCTGCAATGAATATCCCTATTTCTCAATCTCTATTCTATTCAATAATAAATAATTAATGATGGGAAAAAAACTTAAAAATTGGCAATAATTAAATCGTTTGAAGTACTTGATTAAAAAATAAACAATAAATGGTACTATAAAAAGTTCTTCCGTTTTTTTTAATTTTTTTTTTTAACATTTATAACAATGATTTGATAAAAATTAACGCTAAATGAAATAGCTTTAATTTTACATTATTTTGTTAATTTATATTTTCTAATTATAATTTTTTTAATTAATTTCATGAAAGTTTTTTTTAAAGATCTTATTTAAAACGAAATATTTGCGCAAAATATTATTTTTATTTGTTTCTAAATAAAATTCGAATAGGAATTATTTTACTACACTAAACATGCTTACACTAAACACTAATTATTCGCCTCCTCTCGCCGAATGCGATAAAATCGCAAATTTGGCGAATAAAATAGTGTTTTGGCGAATGATTTTTTTTCCACTGGTAAAAAAAAACATATTAACTCGATCATCAAAATTACGTCAAAATGAATTTTTCTAAGCGAATCAGTATTTTTAATTAGATTACGGTAATTTTTGGAAGATGCGCCGCCGAACCAATTAGAATTGGGTTCAAATAATGTAAGCCTGAAACCAACTACCGTAAAATAGTTTTCTACAGGGAAAAATTAATCATAAAAAATTTTTAAGATTCGCATTTGGCGAAAACTTTCGAAAATTGGCGAATACTTTTGATATTTGGCTAATTTACTGACTAATAATTTAATATCCATAGTGCATATTTGCGCACAGTCCATATTGTTAGTTTTTAGTATAAACACATTTGAGTGTAATAGTAAGCTATGTAATAATATTGTGGGGGGTGAAATAAAATATTGTGAAAAATATAAAATTAAGTTTACCTGCTCTTAAACTCTTGTTTCGTTTAAAAAATAAAATTAAAAAAATTGCATTCATTTTTTTTATAAATATTTTAAATGGCTTGAGGAAGGATTTTTCTTTCAAAAAAATATTTATTAAAATAAAACTTGTGTAATACCTTACACAATATTATTTATAATTGTTAAAAAATACAAAACTCAAACATGCTCTATCTATGTTAAAATAATTTTGCGGGGGTGAAAATACAACATTGTGAAAATGAATATTTGTGCACAGTCCCCAAATTCAATTTGAAGAGCACGCTCAATTCACCCAATAGAGTAAAGATTTTTTTGAAAGATCGAGTTCTAATTGTCTCGCTCTACACAATTTTTGCGAACGTGCTTTTCCATTACCCATCATTCATCTGTCTCGATTGGCCAGTGACGGTTGCAGTTATGAATGACGCTTATTTACCCCTCTGCACAATGCCCTCGTAATTTTTAACAGTTGAGTTTCAAAGAAAAGTGACTTAAGGAATATTTTATATTGAACAAGGATAAACATGGATTTAAATGAAACTTTTAATGAATCGAGCAAGAAAAAATTACTTTTTAAGCAACATGAATTGCAATTTTAAATGGGGAGAGAAATATCCTATGTATGCGTCAATTTTAAATTTTTATTTAGAAGAAACTACTTTTTATGCAACATGAATTGCAATTTTAAATGGGGAGTGAAGCTTCCTATGTAATAAGCGTCAATTTTAAATTTTCATTTAGAAAAAATTACTTTTTTTGCAACATGAATTGCAATTTTAAATGGGGAGTGAAGTTTCCTATGCAAGCGTCAATTTTAAATTTTCATTTAGAAAAAATTGCTTCTTATGCAACATGAATTGCAATTTTAAATTTGAAGAGAAGTTTCCTATGTATGCGTCAATTTAAAATTTTCATTTATTTTTAATTTTTTTTTATAAGAAATATTTAGATTGAACGTGAATAACTAACTAATAAAATAAATAAGTAAAGTAAAAGCAAATTTAAATGTATTATACAATATAATTAAGTTTTCTGAAACATAAATTACAATTTCAAAAGCGAGAGAAAGTTTGGATTCTGAAAGCAAATTTGTTATTATTAATAGCCGCTTTTGGTGACCAGCTTTGTCACCTTTCAAAATTATCTCCTACAAAATATACACTTTATATGCATTGCATTAATTTCTTTTAACCATTTCAGTAACGATAATAATATTTAAAAAAATTAAAAGCATTAAAAATTTACTCGAATTATGTGTTTCCAAAAATCTTGGCTTCGCCGGTCGCCGGTGTCTCCCGTGGCGCTACGAACAAACTCAGTGTCGGTCACCGGTGACCCCATGGCATTTAACGTGTTAATGGTAATCTTGCCGAATGTGCAGCACAACTGTATTTGAATATTCAAATTCTTAAACTCCTCCTCCTATCCTAACACCTTTTATTAGTTTAAAAAATACATTAATAATATTTTTTTAGTATATAAAAAATATTGAAAATATATTTAGCAATATTATTAAATAGATTTAACACCGAGTAGCTGTTTCCGGTGGCTTTGTCTTTGTGTATGTACTGTAAAAGGTAAACTCCATAACAATGAATTGGTATACAGCATGCTGCATAATAGAACTGTTTCTATAGCCATTAATAATTACTTCACAACTAAGCTTTTATTTCTATAAAAATACAAAATTATTCTAAATAAATTCTAAACTGATAACTAACTACTTAACCCTACTTAAACTATAACTGAATACAAAATAAAAATGAATATATATAAATACTTCACTTATAATTTATTTTTTAACACAACTTAAATTATTACTTGAGATAACCGAACACGAGCAATAATAACTATAGTGCTGAGGATAGTTAGACACCAGAGTTTATGGAGCCACTTAAGAGAAATATACATATAGTTAAATTATTATTTTAAATTTACGTTTATTTTCAGCATTTTAGTTGAAGAATTATTTATATAGAATTGAAACATTGATTTAAAAAATAAATTTGTGAGTCAAAAGAAACTTTAAATAAATTAAACAATAAAATTATTTTTTTCTAAAATAAATTATATATTTAAGAGCAGAAAAAAGTTAGTTATTTACAGATCTATAATATATTTTTTCATTTACATTTATTTTAATTTTAAATATTTACGTTACCGACATATCAGTAAAATGTGATCATTTTCCGAACGTTACACTAAAAAATTATGGATATTTATAAATAATAAAATCCGTGAGTAAAAAATAAAGTGGTATAGTCATAAAATCCTTATACTTGAATTAAAAATGGTTATTATATTAGAGATAAGTTTCAGACAATAATTGGATTTAAAATTGAATATGAACAAACTAAATGAAATAATTGGTGTTTTTCAAACATTCTGCAATCATTAACGTAAAAGAAATTGCAGTCCCTATATCATTATCTTGAATTAAAAAGAATTCATTAGTGTAAGTACTTAACATCAAAATAACCTTTTAATGNACTTCGTTTATAACTGCTTACATCATTAAAAAAAAAGCAATTATTCTAGTAGAAAAAAATATATAAAAATTAAGCAATTTAGGTATCTTAATGTTATTATTATGTTTTTTGTACAGCTTTAATCAATTTTAATTGCATTATTGAATGAATGCCAACATTTGAAGAATTACAGCAGTTAGTTCTAGTTCATCAACTAAAAAATAACAAATAAAATTATTATGATGTTTCAAAAAAATTTATTTTAGCTTATTTAATTTATGAGCACAAAATCATCACATAAAAACAAAACTTTAATCACATTAAATATTTTTTTTCTGATAAAGACAACAAAATAATAATAATAAATATAATTGCAATATAAATCTCAGATATAAAAAACACCCCGAAACGTATAATTTTAAATATTTGCAACAACTCTCTTACAATATTTTGAGTTTTAGATATTTTTCCATCTTTCTTTCCTTAAAAAGTTCTATTAAAACTGAAATCAAAGCTTAAAATTTACAACTTTTTTCCCCAAATACAGTCCAGATTCTAACAAACATTTTCCATAAAAGTGAAAATTAATAAAATCAGTAAAACTTGTTAAGCAATAATTACATTAATTTGAAAAATAAATTTTGATGCAATTTAGGCAGTTTACGTAAACACAAAATGTATGTGCATATCAATATATAATAATGAATCTCTCAAACCTGCACAAATATTGAGTTATTTCTGCTTCAAGTTTTGGATTATATTCTTCAGAGACTTATTTAATACGGTAAATTTATTATGATGCAATAAATCAAAAACTGGTTTTCCGTTTTTAATAAGTAAATGAATAAATAAAAACACAATAGTTCCCAGTATAATGCTGTAACAAGAACATTCCTAAACATCTTTATGCAGTTCATTCACAATATAACATACATAAATATTTTTTTTTTGGTTAGGGATAAAAAAACTTCTTCCTTTAAATATAATTAACAGCGACTTTAAATTTAGATAAGTTAATAAGGTCTCACGAAATTAAAAAAAAAATAACGCTAATCAACTTTCGAGAATACGGGTTGAAATTATTTCAAAATTATTAAACATAAGTAAATGTCCTCGGAAAAAAATAACATGATGCATAAAATGATAAAAAATGCATTAAATCTTCATGACTGAGGGAATGATAAAAGCAAACAAGTTTAATTCGGTCATTTAGATGCAAAATACAGAATGCATAATTATTCAATACATACGCCGCTTTACTTCGAAATAAAATACAGGAAGGCAGAAGTGTGATTTTATTAGAATACTTTTTTCCCCCAAGTCTGCTTAAGTACTTCTCATTGATATTAACTCACGATTTTCAGATCGTTATTAGAACCTTTTTACAATAACAATTGAGATTCCGAAATGAGGAAAGTAAAAAAAAAAGTTCACGATTTTCTGGTTGTGGCTAACAGCAAGTAAATTTTTTTTTCTTGTGAATATTTTTCGATTCTATATCTGAAAGTATTAGTTATTAAGCTTGGTGTTTATTTGAGCACTTGATCTTTTCTTTTGATAGCATTTCAATCGCCTTTTTAAACGCTTTTGGCGATTGCGTCGCCAACTTACGTTCAGGAATTTGAAAAAGAGTTCCAATTGGTGAGATAGTAATTAATGAAACTATTAAAATAACAATGAAGTTGTTTTTACTTATTTCGTGGCGAGCTTTTATGGTTGATATAAACTGAATTTCGATTATTTTTTGCAATTACGCGAAAGAAAATTATCGAGAACAATTATTGTGTATTTGTTATTGACTGTATAAGCAACATCTGCTGTTAATAAACAATGGTTGTAGAAAAAATTGCTCTAGATGTAACTTTTCTGAAATTGTTTAATGCAAGTTTTTTTTATATATTTACAACGAGATTAAAGTTTCAACGACTTCTGAGTAATTCGTTAATCGTTCATTTAAAAAATATTTAATAAAATAACACATTAAATCAAACATAAGAGCTTCGTAATATTTTTTTAAAATCGCTTCTTGTAGTGAATACTTCATTTGCAAAGTATTAAGTTCACTTTTATAAATCACACTGTAAAAAATTCCGGATCAAATTCCGGCAAAAAGTACCGGCACCCTGGTTGCATCATCCGTAAATTAACTTTACCATAAAATCCATTTTTACCATAATTTGATCCGGAATTTTTTACAGTGCAGAGTCTATGTTCTATTTTTACATTTCTGTAAGCTTGCAAGTTTTTCACTTACAAAGAAGTTAAAAGCATTTCAACGACTGTAACCATTAACTAATTCCCTTAAACTATTAATTATTCTCCTTGAGTCACGCTGAGACATTAAGCATTGCTTTGGTGGCTCATTTATGACTGATCCATCAACTGATCCATTGATTGTTTACCTTAAAATACGATCCCTTATCGAATAGCAGTACCTTTGGAACATTTCAAAATTGCTCGTTTTAAGCTTTTCTTTTTTAAAGAAGTTAAAATTTCAACGAATTCAGAATAATTCACTGAAGTATTTTTGAAGTTCATCGAGTCTATCGAGTATCAGCGACAATGTAGCATTTTGAAATTGCTTTTCGTAAAGATTTCATTTACAAAGAGGTCAGGTCAAAGTTTCCTCGTCATCTGAGCAATCCATTAGCTGTTCGCTTCAAAGTGTGTTTCACTGTCAAACGTTCGGATCTTCTGTGAGCAATTAAAAATCTTGATGCAGAAGGTACATAAGTGCCCATTGACGTCATGTGTTTTTTGTCCTTTTTGCAAGCGTTAAATTAAGTGTAGAAAAATTTATTGTTTATTTCCTTAATAATAGCACCTATAAATAAAGAAACTATTTAAAATGAAAAAACGGATATTTTTAAAGTTTGAAACGGAAACGAATTAACTGTTGGGTGTGAATAATTTTTCATTGATAGAACATCTAAATGTAAACTATTCCTGGACATACATTTATTCCAGAACAACTTATTTGAAATAGTAATTAAGTATTATTTATTTTTTACAACAGCACCTATAAATAAAGAAACTATTTAAAATGAAAAAACGGATATTTTTAAAGTTTAAAACGGAAACGAATTAACTGTTGGGTGTGAACAATTTTTCATTAATGGAACATATAAATGTAAACTATTCAGGGACATAAAAAAATATAAAGTTAAAAAAATTTCTGCATTTTCACGCATGTTTTGAACAATAATAAAATTAAATGAAAATTCATTTTTTTATGACATGAGTGCTTAAGTTTGAAAACTTAAGATACATTTCTGGTAATATTTGACAATAGCAATTAATTTATTTTTAAAATTTTTTTACTGAATATTTGGACAACAATCCTGTTACATGTACGATTTTTCATTAAGAAACTTAATATCCAACTAAACAACGGTGAGTTAAATTAGAAATATTCTTAAATTCGCGATCTACCATTTAATTAATAAAGAATCATCAAATGCTATTTAAAAATTTGTAAAAGCTGCAGAAGTTTCATTAACAATGCACTACCAGATTGATAAATTTAAAAGCAGAAAAGCTTTTAAATTCAGGTTTCATCATTACAAATAAAAACATTTAAAACGTTATTTAAAAATTCATAAGAACTACATAACTATAAATTTAAAAATATATCGGATGAAAATCGAGAATATTATCAAGTCCACGAGCATTAAAACACTATAATGAAAATATCTTCATTTAAAGCTGTGGAGTGCTTATTTTATTTGTCGTGTTAGTGACAAAACTGTGAAATCAGTTGTTGAAATCTTCTATCTACCAAATCCGATTTTTCCTGATAACTCTAATCCGTACGTGATAATTTCATAAAATATATTTTTATCATTTTGAGCGTGATTAAAGCAAAAAGCCTTCTATTTAAAAGAAAATTTTGTATTCTAGCATAACTGTTGAAGAAAAATTTTTTTACAAAATATTGAAATTGACAAAATGAGAAAAGATGTATTACGCACTAATGTATCTCGCAGGCATAGTTGTTCATCTATTAATTCTTATGGCGAAAGATTATTAAGTGAATATTCAGGTGAATATTTAGTGAATATTCAGGCATAAAATTCCCTTGAAGATTTTTTTAATTAACTTGGAAATTTAGCTAAATTAATTTTTTATAAATTTGTATTTTATAAGCTAACCTTATAATATCATTTATTAATCTTGGTTGTCAACAGTTTCAATGACAATTTGTTTTGTTTTTTTAAATAATTAGGTTAATCATACGATCACAAACATTTATGTGATTAATTAAAATTATGATAAGCAATAATTTTAATAATTGACATAATTTTCGGACCATTAAAGACTTTGCATACATCTAATAAGTATATGTTCAAAATATTTTCATAAGATAATTTTCAAATGATAATTTTTTTTCGTTTTAAATCTACAAGTGATAATTTTTAATTAACAGGAATCACCCAAATTTTTCTGTCTCGTGCAATATTATCTTCAACACTATGCTCTATTTAGTGTTATTATAGTTGTGATTGATGAGTACAAAGTAGGGTGTACTCAAAGTAAGCTGCATACAAAGTAGGCTGTAATCTCTTTTGTAGGGATTTTCGTAAATATATTTGACTAATAACATACTTAAACGTGCATACTGGCAAACTTTGTAAAAATGCATTTTTTTAAAAATTTTTATTTTCATTCTTAGTTATTTTATAATTTATTTATAGAAATTTCATTGCTGCATCTTACCTTTTAAAGTTCAAACTAAAATATTAAACAAAATATTTTATCATTTTTTAAGCGGCTTTTTAAAAATGTTATTCTTTTACTGTTGCTTGATTAGAAGCCGATAGTATAGACGCTGATTCATTGATAGGAGCAGCTGATTCATTATTGGAAGAACACATTATTCCTAAAAAAAAACAGTTTAAATATTATACGAAATATTGGGTCAAAAAGCAATTCCGTTTTAATTTAGGAAATTGAAAGACAATTTTCTTATAGTGAATAAATATTTTACTGGATTATACAAAGTCTATTTTGGTCCAATACCTTTTGCCATCTTTCTGGCAGCAGCATGATATTCCCAAAATATTGATTTTTACTTTCTATATTTGAAAAGGCGCCAACCAAAAACTATACAGAGTAGAATCAATAGAACTTTGTGGTTAATTAACACAAGTAAACTTGCCTGTATCAGCTTCCAAAATTTATAATTATTATACAACTAAAGTGCGATGTTGGCTGCTTAAAAATGCAATTCCTAGTAACAATTTTACCTCGGCCGCAGTTGGGTTCTAAATTAGCTCCACATGGGTGTCCATATGGGCTCCATATTAGCTCCATATGGGTCCATGTACCTAGGGACCAATATTAGGATGTCTAAATTTTTGAATATTGGTTCTAGAATGGCCTATATTGGGCCTACATTGGCCAATATGGAACCTTTATCGGCTAAATAATGCATATAAAATATCGAGTGAATCTGAGAATTTTATATAGGACCGATATTGGTTGCAAAGTGGCTGTAAAATATCGGTTGACTCGAAAATTCTATATAGGGCCAATATCGGAAAAAAATAAAGGCCCTTTGAACCCTTACTGCGCCAAGATTCATGAATATTGGCCTAATGATGGCTCAGGTTATTTTGCAGCTAGGGATCTGTTGGGTAAAAACGACACTACTTTCCGAACAACCCAATAGAATCATTAGCTGGGTTATGAATAATGGCTATGAATAGTGATGAATAATATCAACCCAATATGAATAATTAGCTAGGTTAATAGGATGTTCATTAACTTCGGAGAAACAATTTGAAAATAAGGTTTATCGCAAAAAAAAAAATTATTTCTTAAATTTTAGAAAATAATTTTTTTTGTAAAATAGTAGATTCTGAAAATTAAAAAAAATTAACGAACAAAAGAAAAATTATTACCTTCATATTTTTTTAAGTTATTTGGCATTGCTTGACTTAATTAAGACCTTTTATGTTTTTTATGCAAGAAAAATTGCCAATTTTAATCTACGATTTAAAAAAAAGAAGTTAAAAATGTTTTGAATATTCGAACGTTGTCTTTTATCTACAAAACAAAACTTACAGCTTACAGTAAGCGTTTTAAAATATTAATTCAGCTTTTGTTATAACTGTACAATAAAAGTACTTTCGATGCGGGTAACCTTTTTGAAAGGCATAAAATATTAATTCAAAACAATATATAATATTTATATATTTTACTTTGTNACAACGGAAACAGTAACCCGGAAATTTAGGCGGTACCGAGCTTGCAGCGTTCCCTAGTGTAGAAAACACCATCCATTGGGCCTACATTGGCCAATATGGAACCTACATTGGCTAAATAATGGATATGAAATATCGGGCGAATCTGACAATTTTATATAGGACCGATATTGGTTGCAAAGTGGCTGTAAAATATCGGGTGACTCGAAAAATTCTATATAGGGCCAATATCAGAAAAAAAAAGGCCCTTTGAACCCTGACTGCGCCAAGATTCATGAATATTGACCCAATGAGGGCTCAGGTTATTTTGCACCTAGGGATCTGTTGGGTAAAAACGACACTACTTTCCGAACAACCCAATAGAATAATTAGCTAGGTTATGAATAATAGCTATGAATAATGATGAATAATAACAACCCAATATGAATAATTAGCTAGGTTATCAATAATGATGAATAATAACAACCTAATATGAATAATTAGCTAGGTATGAATAATGATCAATAATAACAGCCCAATATGAATAATTAGCTAGGTTAATAGGATGTCCATTAACTTCGGAAAAACAATTTAAAAATAAGGTTTCTCACAAAAAAAAAATTCTTTCTTAAATTTTAAAAAAAACAATTGTTTTTGCGAAATAATAGATTCTTAAAATTTAAAAAAATAAACGAACAGAAGAAAAATTATTACCTTCATATTTTTTTTAAAGTTATTTGATATTGCTTGAGTTAATTAAGACCGTTTATGCTTTTTATGCCAAAAAAATTGCCAATTTTAATCTATAATTTAAAAAAAGAAGTTAAAAATGTTTTAAATATTCGAACGTTGTCTTTTATCTACAAAACAAAACTCTACAGCTTGCAATAACCGTTTTAAAATATTAATTCAGCTTTTGTTATAACAGTACAATAAAAGTACTCTCGATGCGGGTAACCTTTTTGAAATGCATAAAATATTAATTCAAAACAATATATAATATTTATATATTTTACTTTGTAAAGTGCTTGGCTAAACGTAAAAATGAATGCATTTAAAATTTAAACCGTAACAGTCGCGCAAAGAGACAAGAAAATGGCATAAAATATTGAAAAGTAAGATATAAAAAAAAGCATATTGGTGTTCTAATTAGGCAGATTTTGTCCTTTGTGGAAAAAACATAAAAGTAAATATTAAAAAAGTGCTTTCACATCTCTGCGGCTCATTTCTCTTTCAAAAGAAAAGAAAAAAAAGGTAAGCAAAAACCTAAATGTCATTATTATTTTATTTTCAGTGAAATTGCCAAGCAAAAAGCGGCGCACTTGCATAAAAAAGGGGGAAACGAAATGGGAAAAAAGTTGCGATAATACTTTCTTTTCTGCTTTCCTTTATATACCTGGCATTACTTTGGACAGCGAATTGCAAGGTGAGCAACCACCTAGGGAATTCGAGAGGGAAAATTAAACAGACTCGCTATGAAATTCCCTAAGGAATAGGAACCGGGAAATAGCAGACTCGTCAAGAAATTAAAACGGTGAAGAAATAAATTATTCACAAGGACCCCCAATGGGACCTTCCTGGTACTCTCTTCCAAAAATGCCGAAAAAGGACTTTTGCATGCGTTAAGACAGGCGAAAAAATCCCCAGGGAGTTTTGTATTTTTCCCTGTCGCTCTTTTAGAACATTCTTTTCGAGCAAGGGATGGTGCAGAAAATTAAATATGCATACTGCCGCGCGTTCAGTTTTGTAATTCCGTTTGCTTTTGGAGTTCGCAATTGATAATTGAATCTGTTTGCTTTTCGCTGTTAATGGAATTAAAAAGGTATAAAGTTTTGATTAGATTCCAGAACAAAATATATCCAAAAGAGAAATGGGATCTGATATGGCGTTGTCGTCTGATCTTCATACTTTACGTCAAGAGGAATATTAATATAATAATTTCAAAACTTCTTATCCCGTTGGGACAAAATTCGTGCTTTGTCAAATATTTCAATCAAAAGAAATATCCTTTCTTCGCTTTTTATTTTTCGAGGAAATATATCATTATTAATTATTCTTGAGTAGGCTTTTTGAAGGTTTCGTATTTGTATGTCTCATCATACAAATTTAAAATAGGAAATGTTTAGAATGCTTAAATTATAAACCCTAGGGGATAGTTTACCTATACAATAAAATACATAATATAATGTTTTTCATTAAGAACAATAGATATGAAATTATTAATTAAATAAAGTTAAGGGTCGCTGTCTAAATAAATACAATAGGGTAAAAAGGGGTAGATAATTTTGAACGTCTACTGGGGACAAACTATTCAACTTGAGTTTGTGAAGATGAATAACACTGTTTATAAAGCATCTGAATAAAATATAATTCTAGGAAGTTATTGAGCTACTCTTTTTTTTATAGATATTTAATTTTGTTATTTTATTTATTAATCAAATTATTTTGTGGGTATACTGTCAAAACCGACGAGTAATTGTAGAAAATGCATGGACTATATTAAAAAAAAAATTTATTGTTTAAGAAGAAAAGAAAAACTCTAGCTAATGTACAGTGCGTAAAATAGAAAAGGACCACCCAGAATTACTTATGATCCAATGATCGGATCTTCACGTTCTAAGACTCGATATTGATGATTCGACGGGGTGACCTGAAATATGCTAATTAATTAGTACAGACGATATTTTAAGTTACAAAATCAGACACGAAAACGTACTTTCTCTGAATAAGCATACCTTCATTTTATTTTTTGCGGGGAAACTGCAATCTGGGAAATATGATCCCCTTAGTTTGGGTAGGAGAGTTGTCCAAAGTGTGGTCTCCTTAATGTCAATTTTATTTTTTGTGTATTTTGTCATATCTGGAAAACATTTTAAGCTAATTAAAAAAAATTGCTCACACTTATAAAATTCGTTTAATCAAAGATAATTCAATGAAAAGTAGAACTTTTAGTATATATTATTATTACTTTTAGTTATTTTATTTAATAATAGTCGAAAGAACTTTGAATTGTAAAGTATATAATTTTTGCATTTTAAAGAATGTAATTTTATATTTAGCAAAATTCAAAATTTGAGCGAAATCGGTGGAATAGTACCTGAGAAATCGAATTTTAAAGAAGCAGTATTTTTAAAATTGCATTGATTCTCGAGATATAGCGAAATACACAAAAAGTAAAATTAACATTATATGGTCTAAATTGTGGATCGCTGTTACCATATTATTGCAGCTTCCCCCTGATATTCTGGGGTCAAAAATCTGAATCTGTTTAAAAAAAACAGTGATGTTTTTTGAAATAGAGTACGTTTTCATGCTTGATTTCATAACTTAAAATATAGTCTGCACTAATTAATTAGCATATTTCAAGCCATCATCTAAGCCACCACCCCAAATCATTAAGATTGTGTCCTAGAACGTAAAGATCCGATCATTAGATCAAAAGTTATTCAGGGTGGTCCTTTTCTTTTGGGCGCACTTTTCATTGTGAAGGTATATTGTCCTAATACATATATTAACTTAAACTTTTTTTTCTTTGCAAAAAGGTACATTTTACTCACCTCAAGCGCGCCTAGATTTTAGTGATGTAACGGTTACAAAAACCTAGGATAATATTGCTTAATATCGAAAACAAAACGAAAAATTCAAATTAAATGTAAAATTAAACTTGATTAAAAAAGTATTTTAATTAAAGAAGCGGTTAAATTTAAAAAAATTGGTTTAAGTAATAGAAAATGGTTTAAATAATTCAGAAGGGTAGGATGTACACTGAAAAAATTTCAGATTTAATTACGGTAAATAGTACCAACATTTAGGATGTCTATATTTTTTTCCTGCAAAATTCATTTTTACCAGAACAAGTTACGGAACAAAAAGAGTACGATGCACCGTAATTTTTACAGTAAAATCTTCGAATCACTCTAATTAAATTAATATTACTGAAAAAATTACGGTACAATATTTTACGGGAAAAAAGGATTTTACGGATGATGATCCCAAAGTGCCGGTATTTTATACGAAATTTTTTACAGTGTTGAAGTTAACTTTAATATCTACTGGATAAAGATTTAACCTCCTTCAAGAAAAGTCCCGAAATTCTGGTGGTAAAGTTTTTAAGATTTTCCATAGAAGAGCTTCCTGACCCGTTTCTAGCCGTAACTGTGGCTAAATATTTAGAATTACGGTAGAAGAGGAGGAGTTAGAAGGTGAAATCTGTGGAAATCAGTCAAAACATTAAAATTTTATGACTTATTTTTACTGATAAGTATACATTTTTTTTAATTATAATTAATTTATTGTTAATAATAGGTTAATTTGTAAATATATTTACTTATTTTCGAACTTATGAGTTAAATTTTTTTAATTATTTATTGCAATTTAAGTGCAATCCTCCTTCCAATCTTCCTTGTTCTTACAAACATGTTCATGTTTTAGAATTTATTATTTCTCTAGCTCTTCAGAAAGTACGTCAGCATCACATCATTATCAATTACATCAAAATACATCATTATCAATTGTACAGAGCCCAAAAAAAAACGGACCACCCTGAACAACTTTTAATCGTAATTTTTTCGACTTTTATTAAATAAAATAATAAAAAACAATAACCATTTACTAAAATTTATTTTTTGCATGGAATTATCTTATGAGAAACGAATTTTATAATAGTGTTTGAAACCTTTCAATTCAAACTGGTTGCCCATTGGCAAAATTATTTGTTGTCTAATTTTCTTTTCTGTAATAATTTAAAGGGATGTCTAATTCAATTAAAAAAATTTTTTTTGTTGAATTCTAAAATAAATTAAAAAGCAACTGCGGTTGCCATAGTAACGCATGCAATGACGATGTATGCACACTGTTTACTATTATTCTTGAACACAGTTGAAAAGTGTGATGACGTCCAAATAAGGTGTTCCTGCCATCAAACCCAAAACAACAGCCATTTTACCAATGGGTTTAAAAAAAAAATGTCGGCGAGAAACGCGGGTCAAGTTCAATTTTAGATGATCTCTTTAAGTAATGACCGTTATGGAACCATGATTATGAAAACGCATTGCAATCGTATGAGTGGTGATTTTATGACCAGTGGTGATTTGAGGCCCATACATCTGCAGATCTATAAATATCAGCTAATATTGGAAATAAAGGCAGTCGATGAGCGATTTTGCCAACATTGCATCACGCCGTTTTGGAGTCTTAAATCCCAAGATTCCCTAGTGAACCACGTTGCTGCGGGAACGCTTTAGTTTTTTTACATAAAAATCAGCAAAAATAGTGATAGGGCAAAACTTTTTCATTTATATTTATTTTGAAAGGCAATGTAATTAAACAGGATTATCTTTTTTACGAGTAGGACTCAAAATTACGAAGTTAGAAAGGTAGATAGTTATAAAATTTTCTGCCAATACAAAACTTTCCCCAAGTAGTAAAATGGGTTATTTTTTTATATTTGGTTTTTTTTTTCTTAGTCGCTTACAAATTTTTAGGTTTAAAAGTCTTCAATCACGTTTTTAAAAAGCATTTTGTTTGACCAAATTTTTATCCGACAATGAAAGTTACTAAGAAATTTTTTTTCCTTCTTGTTTGCACATTGTTTTTCATAAGTCAAATGAAATACTCGCACCATGTTTTCTTCCAATGAAAACCTCAAGCTAATTATTAAAATACTAGCTTGAGATTTGCACAGCAACTTTTTTTGCCATAGCTTATTAAAGTGTGTAAAATTATTTTTGCTTAAAGACGAATTTTATGCAGCATAAAATGAATTAATAATTTTTTACTTGAAAATAAAGATATATTTTTAAGCTTTTCAAACGTGAAACTCTAAGAAAACAAAGTATGGTGGAAATGAAGTTTAATTTTTCTCTTTGAAATATGTGTAAAACAAAAAGTTCTCGTTTTTGAAGCATTTTTAAAACTCGAAAAACATTTTGATTCCTTTCTCGCATACAATTCTTTTATTTTAGATTTTAAATTTCAATTAAAATATTTTTGTACTAGGCGACTATTTTCGGTAAGAAAAACAAATTTTTCAAAACTCACCGGCGAAATAACAAATTATTTTTGACAATTTTCTCAAATAGTTGAACCATTCCGTTTTCCTATCCTTTTAGCAATGAACAAACAAAAAAGTATATTTTTTAAAATTCAAATTTATTTCTCTCTTTTTGATATAATTTAAAGCACCCTCAAAATGTTATTATATTTGGAAACACTAGAAAAATCTGTATAAAAGGCCGAGGAAAACTAATTGCAAAAATTCATGAAAAAAACTACGTTTTTCATTTAAAAAAATAAGTAAATTTTTCATTAATTCCAAAGGTATTCTAAGAAGAACAAAATTATAAAATCTAAATGTATAAGAACTGCGAAACAAGAAAAAGATATATTTATACCATCTAAAAATTCCAACTACTCATGGGATTTGAGAGATATTTAGAAAGTTTATCAGCCAGGATTGTTGGGTTTGTTTTGCGGCCTTTTTCTTGTTATTTGCGGTACTTTACAAAAGCATATTCTTTAAATCAAGGGAGACCTGAATTAAAGCTTAATACAACTAAAAGAACAGAAGAAAAACTTGGCGAAAAAAAAAACGAAAACACGCTTGGATAAAGAATGCATTTATTATTTCTGTCTCATCTATTTCATCTCTGGTGGAATTGAGATTATTTGAAGTTTGTATGTTCATTTAAAAATAAGATTTTAACTATTTTGCCTATGGGTATACCAAAAACAGTCTTTTCTTTATGTCGCCAGTTTTTGGCATAAAAAAGGGAGTATTCGCAAAGTGAAATCCCAGAGGTAATTATTTTAGAATTCATAACAAAAAAAGAGCGCCAAGATTTTGCTTTTGAATACATTATTTTGATAAAGACTGAAATGACAGAGAGGAAAGAAAACCGCCAGGGAATACCTCTAACGTCGCCAAACAAATTTTTTCATGCCGTCCCGCTATTAAAAGCTTTGCTACAATTTGATAGAAAATATCCTTTTTTTTATTCCTGATCTTTTTGATACTAAATGCTTGTTAAAAAAATTGATTAGGAAAAATAGGAAAAGCTATTCATAGAGAAGATTTGTAACTGTACCTGTATGATTTCATAATGAATAGAATACTTTATTTTGATTAGAAGTTTTCGAATAAAATAATGTCTCTAAAGAATAAAGTCCGCCTTTTTAGTTTTATAATTTGTATCCTTTGAGAATTTTATATACTTTGTAATCTTATATGTTGGCTTTTCTAAATCCCCGGATGTAATCCGGAAATTTCGTTTTAATTGCGGTACCATTTTTTATGAATTGAAGAGAATAATTTGATGAATTATTTGTATTATCAAAAACAATATTTTTTTCACAAATTTAAAGTATAGTTTTATTATAAATAATTAGTTAGTAAAGTTAGAAATCAAAATGAGCATTTTTACACGATGAAAATTTCTTCACCATCTCTTGTGACTTGAGTTTTTATATTTAGAATTTGAATGCTTCGAAGGTGATAAAAGAAACAAAAATACACATAGATAAATATTATTTTCATAAAAGTTTATTTTTGAAAATAAAAAAGGCAAGATACGTAACATGTTAGAGGTTAAACTTAAATAATACCATTTTTGAAAGTAATTTATGTTTAGTATGGTTTATAAATACATGATTGGCTTGGGACAAAATGATGAAATTCGCTATTCGCAAAAGCGACATAGCTAGTCCCTGTATTGTTTCCAATTAGGTATTTAATGATTTCCAGAATTTACTTTAAATATCAATAAAATACATAGAAACATATAATTGCTACAAGTATGGTGTTTTCTATCAAAATTGCTCCCAAGAAACGATTTGATGGCTAATTGGGTATACTATAGCGTACGTCACAGGTTGTGTTATTCCTACTAAATTTAACCCATGAACGGCATTTTCTGCGAGCCTAACTTCAAGCCACAAATAAACAAACGAAGTGTTTGATCGTTTAAATAGCTGCTCGCCAGATTTTATTGCATTATAAAGAAAAGTAATTGATATTCGATTTTTGATTAATAATTGATTTATGTGGATAGTGGCATTTATGTGGATAGTGGCATAGAATTTAGTATTGCGTCAGGGTAAATGTTATTCCTACTAAGTGGAAGTAGTTGTGTTTTTTTAATATTATACCCAATTTTAAAGTGCACAGTAAGGAAAATGTTCTTTAGATGGAAATATGTGTTTTTTGTATAATTTTTGTTCAATTGCACACTTTAGAAAATATTCTTTAGATGGAAATATGTGTTTCTTATATAATTTAAGCTGAAAACAACGAATATGTAATTATTTTTATTTGTTTATCACGTTTCGTTTTCCTAAAATTCCATATTTTAGCTTGGTGTATTTAATGCATTTTAAAAGTACACTGCAACAACTTACAAGCCAAACAAATGGTCTTTCATGGCTAGAGAGAACCTCGCCATTTAGAGGAAAATTTTGGCGATCTATTAGACTTATGCAACAAAAGCATTATCTACCTGCACAAAGTTTCGAGGCACTAGATGCATTAGACTGCCATAGATCTGTGAATCCACGAGAAACTTGATGACTTTTCTCCTACAAAAACAATACTTGTTGGATCGTTTTGATTTTCATTTATAAATCGAGCACATCGCCAGTGAGCTGTGGATTTTGGACATAAGATTAAAATACGTGTTTAAAAATGGATATAATTTTAAAAATTATTGTTCCATTAATGGACCTATTTTTAATTTGGCTTTCAATTTCTTCGCATCTCTCAACTGTAATGTTAGCTTAATTGGGCTTCGAGCTTTTTTCGTCAGAAGAATATTTTTTTTGGAATCAAAATTCAGTCTGACATAATAAAAAATGTAATTCAAATAAAAAGTCTGTAAAAAATATAATTCCAATAATGATTAGTAAATGAATAAAAATTAAAACTAGATTGAAAAAAAGCTTGTATTGAGTTCGAGACAATTTGAAATAGTTACGTTACATTTCATGCAATTACCTTTAAATTTGCAAATTAAAATTTTGCCCTTAAATTTTTGAGAATTTTTTTTTAAATTTGAAAAAAGGGTGTTGTATAGAATTCTGGACACATTTTAGAAATACGTATATTGCATAGATTATTTAATACATTTGTATTTAAATGCACACTTTTATTTTGTTTTTAATGTATTGACAAAAATTTCATAACATTAAAATTTCAAAAATTCCTTTTTACTTACATCAAAGCAAATGTTATTTAAGCATTAAAACAATTGATATGTAAAATAACAGCTTTTGGGAAAAGCAGAACCTAATCTAAATAAGGTGACAATTGTCTCCTACAAGAGCTTTTTCTCAATAGTGAGCGGAATTCTTAACTGCAGTTCTCTGCCTTGATTTACTGTATTTATTTTTTAATTTCATTTAAGTGGATTAGAAACAGCCGTTAATTTTTTTTTTAGTTCCCAAAATTTTATGCTCCATTTTTTTCTTTCAAAATTAATATAATTGCAATCTTAAAGTTTATTAATGTATTAATTAATATATTTTTTTGTAATATCAAAAGTTTGACATTTTACTTCTTCCCCTAAAATTATCCATCTGACAGTAAAGAAAAAAAACTGACCTTTACGTATTAATACGCTTGATTAATTCAATCTGCCACTATTAGTTTGAGAAAAGAATTTGAAAAAGAAAAAATAGAAACAGAGCAGCAAAAATACGGCATCACATTCCTTCGCTAATTATCTACGCTCTAAATATTTCTTTAGAACACTTTTCTGGAGAAATTTTAACTCAAATTAGCAGTTTTCCACTACAATGGTCCGAAATTTTATGGATGCCCTTAAAAATTTAATAGTTTTCTTATAAATATGAACGAAGTTTGCAAAAATTAATATTTTTAATTGTAGTTTAAGGATCACTAAGATTAAAAGAGTATACGATTTTGCTCTCGATTTGCGCTTTTTTTCCTTAATCTTAAAATACTTTTAAAAAATATTTGTAAATAAAAAAATTTACAATTAGTTGAAAATAAGTATATCATCTAATTATCCTCGGCCCAATAGAATCATTTTATCACTTTAGAAATAATGTTTTAGGATTTGTTCTTTTGTTTGTATACCATCACAAAACAGTTATCTATGTAAGAATATAATTGGTTCTGCTCTTTTTAGTTGGAATTTTTAATTAAAATGAAAAATTATAAGAAAGATAAGAAATTTGATACAAATAACCAAGGAGATACATTTATGGCTCACGCGGAGAAAAAACTTCAGGTAAAATTATCGCACTAAATGGTAATAAAAATGGCAAAAAAAGGATATCTGGTTCATAAAACCATTCAGTTGGTTATTTTTCCGTTCACATGGTATTGGTTTACGGGAAATTCTGGTTTTCAAAATTATAGTTCGTATTACCACACAGTTAGTTAAAAATACAAAACTAAAAAGTAAATTTAGCCGAATAAATGGCTTTAATGCCATGTTCTAATGAATTATCCTAAAATTACCAAATTAAGACATTTATCAAATTTTATCAATTATTATAAAACCATACTTAATTGGTAATTTTACCAAAATCATAAAGAAAGCGCTTCGGTAAATATTAACCAAGCTTTTTTGTGCTCATACAGAGCCAGAGGTAAATGTTAACTTAAAGTAATTTTTACCAGAGCGGTAAATTTTACCATAATCTGATAGTTTTGATCATACTTTTTTTTCGGTTTCATAAGTATTATATTACTTGGGTCATTTTTATTTAGTTTCACAGCAAAGGTATGAAGAAATACTCTAAAAATATAATACAATGTACAAAAAATTCTTCCAAATAAAATGTATAATTTTTAAAACAATAGTTGAAAATAAATACAATTAAGTTTCAATTAATTTATTTTTTAAAAAAATATTCATTTCGTATTTGGGAGTTAACTTTTTTTTCTAAGTTTCATATTTCTAATTAAAAATTGCATTTTCTGTCATTATTTAAACCTTGGCTCTCAGAAAGTTATTGTGATGAAGAACAAAAAATAAGTAGAATGAAGTTGATGTTTTACATTTCATAAATCTTTTGAGCTCATAGATTAGAGGTTTAAAAATAATAATCTTTCTTGTTAATTTTAAATAAATAACTCGAGAGAACAATTTTTTCCCCATTGCATGAGATTTTTTAAATAGATCTTAGATATTTTCATATCGCTGATTTCAAATCTGCAATTAGTCTTTTCTTCCAAGCTACAAATTTTCTGATTGATATTTTTAGTCTATTTTCTGTCAAAATGTATAAGTTTTAAAGCGTTATATATAACAGGGGGTCACATGTAAGTTACTACCAACTTCTAGTGGAGTTAGCACACACCAGGTTTGAAATTGCATAGGACCTCATGCCTGGTAATGTTGTCGTACGCTACTAAAGGCACTTCCTAATTATGAACTGTTTGTTTGGGTACTTCTGAACAAGTCATGATAGTGTAGCGTATCTACCACTACAAAATTACAACTACAATTCACTAGTATATAAGACATGTTAACTCGACTCTATGTCGGGGTACCTTTTCATAGATGACGGTTGACATGGTCTGTAACTACTCTCCACACTACTTGCACTGGAAGCAAATTTCGACGACAATTCCAACGAATAGTTTGTTGCAATATTTATGCTATACCCTGTCATATATAATGTTTTTAAAATTGTACATTTCAACCGAAAATAGAATAAAAATGTCAAAATTATAAAAAGAAATTTCTCTAAACATAATTTTATGCAATAAAATTGTTCTTAGTAGACATTATTATTTTATTTTATAATAGTCGAAAAATTTTTTAATTGAAAGGTACTTCTAACTTAATTTTAAAGAATGTAAATTTACTCGGTAAAATACAACATTTGAAAGAAATCGGTTGAATAGCACCTGAGAAATCGATTTTCAAAAATACGTTTTTTTCAGAGTCCTAGAACCGATCTTAAGTTCCTAAGTAGAGTAAACATGGGAAAAATTACAGAACAATGAAAAAAAGGGGGGAAATAATAATAATAAAAATCCCGAAATCCAAAAAAAAAATTTAAAAAATTTATAAAAATGCGGAAAATAAAAGATTCAATCTTTTCATCAACTCACACGATTATATCCGCAAAAAGAAGTGCTAAAATAGATACATAAAAGAATATGATTTGATATGTTAAGGTTGTCAATTATCGTCTTAGTAGACTGTCTTATGAAAACAATATTAATTCTGCACATCTTTGAACGTTAAAATCTTACGTAAATGAATATTTTATTTATTTTTTTGACATAAATTGACTAGCAAAGAAATGTCATATCATATTTAATAAAATCAGGAAGTGATTGGAAGCAATGAAAAAAATAGAGTCATCAACCCGTACGATTTTATTTAAGATAAAAATAACGAAAATAATATTCTATCGAATCTAAAACTAGTGCTGAAAGTAATTACATATCGGATGAAATGGTAAAGTAAAATTAGTGTTCCCACTCAATTATTAAAAAAAGAAAATATATGATTTGATTTGAACTCGTTTAAAAACATTCATATTCTTTTTTGCGCATTAGTAAGCAAATGACTGTAGTAAAGTTTGATAACTAAATTATAATACCATTAAATTTTTAATAAACGATCCAACGGACAATAAAATCCAACGGCATTTAACGGCGAGTAATTACATGTTAGCATTAATAATATCTGCAATTAATGGCTTATTAAAAGAATGGATGATTTGTTTATCTTACTAAATATGATTTATACCACTTGACGTAAGTTGTTACGAATTCACGTTTGATCGATTTTAAACATTAAAAAAAAATTTGAGCCAAATTACACGGGGAAACAAATTTTTTGTTGCATTATTGCAAATGCCTGATTTGCCTAATCTTGTGTGGAGATTTAAAATTCAAAATTACGTTTTCTGCTAAAGTTACAGATTTTTTCAAGACATTTTCAGTGTTTTTTTTGTTTGTTTTTTGTTAAAATGTAGAAGTTTTAAAAGGTTATATACAACAGCAGTCAAGTTAATCTTATCATTTATGAAATCGGATATCAATACGTCTGGGGGTACTGGATTGGAGATTGATCGTTCTCTGATTCAGGTCAAAATTACGATCTGTGGATGAATTAATGGATGTATGAATGGGTCCGCCCTATAAACGGGTGCGACATATGGTGTGACAGAAGTCGAATTCTTGGCCATAGATGGCGCCACTGGAAAACAAGAACAATCGCACCCCTCTGCCTAAACAGGCATACGGTCAACAACAATAACAACACGAAATCGGATTACTGCATCATCATTATGCGGAAAGAAAAAAAATTAAAAATGAATTCAGTTATAAGTAACTTACCATTACTAGATATTTCATATTGCTCTGTTGGAGTGGATGGGGAGTTAGGTTTTGTGTCTGTCAGTGATAAAGTATCCTGACTGCTATCATCGTCAAAAACAAGGGAATGTAAATTATCCCCTGAAAAGAAAAAAAGGAAATCTGATAACAGATTGCGAGTTATCAAAATTTAAATGTAAATGGATAAACGTACATTCGATTACGTCTTCTCACATGTCAAGAACTCATAAAAATGGTTACAACAAACACAGCGTGTTCTACAATCACGTATCTCAATAACGTGCGACGTAGTTGGTGTGGTGGGTACGTATAATTTGCCTACGGTAAGAACTACCCCCGCCACAAAGTCTGAGGCCGTCTGCTGTTATGGAGACAAGAATAGCCCATTTTAGGGAGGGGAGCATCTCTTCACCCTTGAGTTATCACAATAGACTGAAGAAAAAGATTCCCATTCTCTCGCCGACCTAAGCCAAAACCTGTCCTGAACAGTGACCCCACACCCCTACCTGAAATAGTTATACCACGTTACCATAGTCACCGCCATGAGTCCAGACGAATGGCTAGAGGAGTTTTTACTTTGGACAAACTATACCACGGCCTTGAACCTGAACTGGAGATACCCACTCATGGTTAGGCGGTTGGGAAACTTGATGCGGAGACTGGGTGATTTCTTTTACCATCTGCCCTCTTACTTAAAATGAGAGTATGCGCATGCTGCCAGTACTATATTCGGATCAACACTAAGGATAACTTCTAAACTGCCATAAAGAGCCCCTTTGGTTAGCTCTAGTGTGATGTTAACAACCGAAATCAAACCTTAATGTATACTATTAGAATTTTTGTTATAAAAGAAGGTAAAAAAAGTATGCATATTAAAGATTTCAAATTAAATGTCTCATCGAAGTAAAATGTTAATCCCCATTCTTGAAGATAACGGATTTAAAAACAAAATCATTTTCGTTTCTGGGATATTTTTACAAACTTTTGATGTATTTAATCTAGTACTCCTCATAATTGCTTATCAAGCTTTGGTATCACTTTTTCAATTTTCGTCGGGTAAATATCGATTTACATTTAATTGTAATCATTATTTTACAATTAATTGTAATCATTATTTACAATTAATTGTAATCATTATTTACAATTAATAGTAATTTATAATTAATTGAAATTTACAATTAATTGTAATTTACAATTAGTTTAGTTAATTAATTGTAAATTTGATTCAATATTGTGCATTTGAAACAAAGTTTCCATTTTTTTCTGAATGAATTTTTGTTTTGGGAATTGTATTTTCTTAGAAAAAATAATAACATAGAATAAATAGCTGAAGCGCTTATTATAATAAGCATTACCACTGATTTAACCAAATATACAATCAAAATTAAAATATGCATAGCTATCTATAATGTCAAACTAAAATAAAAAATTTTAAAACAATTTTTCACGTTAGAATAATAAACAAAATTGTTGTTCTGATATTGTAGTCCATAACAAAAGCAAAATTTATTTTTATTATAACGCAGAATAGGAAACAAAGAAATCAAAACAGCGCAGAATAATACATCAAAATCCTTCATAAAACTATACTTAAATTTCTATGCTACACTGCTTATAAGAATATTTTCTAATGATAGCTGTTTTCCTTATATGTCACAAATTTCTAGAAGTAATTCATCCATAACATTCAAAAAAGAAAATTTCTAACCAAAAAAAAAGATACAAGCTAAAAGAATAATTTTTTAATGCTTGAATATACTTTGAATAATACAGAAACCAGTTTCTTTGAAGCATGTAGCACCTGCTAATAATGATTTTGAAACTAGGAAAATTTGTTGTCCTATGTCAGATGTGGAATATATCATTATTTTGTCTCAAAGACATAACAATTGATTTCATAGAAATGCTATCCATTAACTATATAATAAGCTCACATTACTGATAAAAATGAAAACAGAATTGGACAGACCGCTAAAAAGTATTTTACAAGAATTTGAATGATTTAAAACAACTTATAAAGCTTAAGATATTACTTTCTCGCACCAGATTACTTTTATTTTCTGCTTATTAAAATTAAAAAAAACAGAACCATAGTTATATTCGTTAAAATAGCGGAGAAGTTTTTAAACTTTTATTTAAAAATTATTTATTGTAAGTTAAAAAGTGTGTGAAAAAAATTGTGGACTTGTGACAGAAATGATAAGTTAATAAAACTAGGAAACTTGTGTAATCTTTGAAAACAACTTGAATGGCAATTTTTACTTCGTTTTTTCATATCGCTGTTTACCCAAATCAAAGTTTATCCTTATTTTAAACAAATATTTTACTATCTAATTTTTTTTCTAATACAGTGATGATGCTCGCACTCAACTTCGGAATAGTATGAAACAAATACATTATTATAATTCCATTTTCATGCAATAACAATAATAAATAATTAGAAATTATATTTTAATCATGTATTTTAGGATTTATGGACAGGATAAGAACACAAACCCTTCATATAAAGATTTCAACGCTGTACTTAAGTAATGGATTGATTTCAGTACCCTATGTGATTTTTTACACTAGGCTATTTATGAAACACCTACTTTATTCAAAAAAAAAATATAGATAATTCGTTTGATTAACAGGTTCTTTTTCAAAGGCTTTAACAAGTTATAAAGGTATTATTACCTTTCCTAACATCTCCTCTTTTAATTTTTATTTTCAAACTCTTTCTTCAAATGAAATAAAAGTGTTATATGTTTTATTTTATAATCGGCGTTAAACAACTGACCCAATTCGGAGTTTACGTTTATCAATGTTTAACTCCGCAGCCTTGTAAGTTGAGCCCAACCCAGCCCAGAAGACAAGGGAACTCCAGGAATAAAGGAATTTTCATAATATAACCACCAAGCAGTCGTTTTAATTTCGAGTTTAATTTTGACTTCCAATTTTCAAATTCGTAGCCTTATACTTTTGAACACAACCCTGAAGACCAAGGGAACTTTTAGATAAAAAACCGGTCAAACTAGCCTTCGTCTAGGACTTTTTGATGAAAGTAATCCGAATTTGAGTTACATGGAGAAGAAAACCACAAAAAACCTCCCCACGGTTAGCCCAACGTCAAGGAGATTCTAATCCATGATCCGTCTACGACCGATATTTTGTGTCAGTACTGTGGCCGGGTGCAGAATTCGTATCGACCAGCCAACGCTGGGATTCGACCCTGGATCATCTCATTGGAAGCCGAGTGCTTAGCCACCGCAGCTCAAAATAAATAAATAAAATAAATAAAAATAAAATGAGAATGATTCGCGAATATTACTCTATTTTAAAAATTATTGTGATTTCTGTACAGTTATTCACGATTGTTAATTTTTATTATTGTAATATTGGTGTCAAATTTCAGCATCAAAAAATTATAATTTTTAATATAAAATACTTTTTTATTCTAAATTTCTTAATATTTTAAAAGTTTATCCATTACTGCGTTGCATTAAGGCTCATGAAAATTGCCGAAACTATGAATCATTCATCGATTTCAATGATTTTCATCTAGATAAGAAAAATGTCACCATATGTTAGATTGCTTAACATAATATTTTTTAGATACTTTAAACTTCGGTCTATTGAAGTCTAGTTAATTTTTCTGTAAAATAAATTGCAAAGAATAAAATACATAGAATAAAATTCAAATCTTATTTCGCGATTAAGTAACAGAGACTGAGATTCTTTTTCTCTTCAATCTCCAGTCAGGACTTTAGAAACTGCCTTCCTGTTTCTTAAAATTGACAAAACAATTTCTGAAAGATGCTTAAAGAACATAACATTTTTAGCAGTATTATTTTATTAAACCTATTATTTCATTAGTGCCTTCTATTTCACCCAATCCTGCGTATTTATTTGTTTATATTCTTTTTTCCTTTATTTTGAAATTTTGAACGTTTGTTTTATCATTTAAAATACATGACAAAGCAACGTAAGTTTCAAAACATATCCAGGAATCGAGAAAGTGGTTGATTTTGAGTTAGAATTGAAAATTGCTAAAAAATTTTAAATCACAAAACGTTAAAGCTGTATTAAACTCAAAAACGTGCTGATGTGCTTTATTTTTCAAAATAATTAAATAGGTAAATAGAATTCAAACATAATATTTAACAATACACTTGAAAAAAAATTTATTAAAAATTTCTAGCCTTTAGATACATTTTTTAGAAAAGTTTTTTTTTTTTTTTTTTTGCTAATAAGAGAGATGCAATCAGTAGGCAATAAAAGAGAGTTTTTTGAATGTATAGCTTTTACACAATTTTATAGATGATTCAACTAATGAGATGAGATGAAACAACATACAATAAAAAATATCGTTACAAATATGTATTTCTTAGATATATTTTGTATAGGTGGTTCAACTAACAATAAAAAAGGTTCGACTAAAAGACGAAAAGAGTCAGCAAAAGGACAAAATTTCTAGGGAAAAGAACTAATTAACAGAGCAAGAAATATTTGGTAGGTAGTTTTTGCTTTAATGTTAAATTTTACTAGCATATTAGGTGCCCAGTTGCGAAATTTTAGATGATAAGGCTCCTTGGAATTGTAGATCCCAAATTTGAAGCATATACATTATAAATCAGTCTACTAATAACAAGAAAAACGAACCAATAAACAATATCTATAGAAAAAAAAATCTTTTCTTTCAATACATTCCTCTTAGACACTGTTTTATATAATTCTACTAATAATAAGAAACACGAACCAATATATAATATAAAGAAATATATCTGTTTAAACATATACCTTTTAGTTCCAGTTTTTTTTCAATGATGATTCCATTAAATATATTAGATAGACAAATCAATATATAATATTAAAAGAAAAAAAAAACTCAACTGATCATTTAACTAATACTAACATAAATACATAAAAATATGCCGTGTAAACTATAAGCAATAGCGAAAAAAATCTACCTTTTAAATCCGCTTTTTTATAGTTTATTCTACAAACAAGCGAGACAAAATCCAAAAAGTGAAAAAACTTACTTTTAAGTGATCGCGGTTTAGCCTGCTTACGACGAGACATTCCGTTATATAATCCTAAGATCCAACTCCCACACCTCAGTACAAATAGTTCACACAAATAAACAAATCGCTCTTACGACACACGAGGTTTCTCTTTTTCCGTTAAAACCGGCAACGACACAGAACGACGCGGAAAAACATCGTGTGCACCATCCTGCGAAATAGTCATCTATACGTAGCCTACTGGTTTTGGATTCTCTTCCGTTAAAATCATCTTCTCTACGTCACTGTCTCTCCCAACGGGACATAGGGACCTTACAGTCCGTTGCCACGGCGCAGGGCACCCATTGTGGAGTGGGGGAGGCTGTGTAAGGGATTGCTGTGCGCCTGCGCTGGGTTATGGGTGGATGGAGAACTCAGAGCATCGTTGATCCTCCGCATCTTGGGATGAGGATGCTACGGATGAGGAGCGGAGCGTTAGTGTAATAGAACAACAGGTGTTTCTGTTTGCTTGAGGTGGAAAGAGAGGGTGTTAGATTTTGGTTGAAGGGAGTGTTTTATTTCAGGATATTTTTTTTTTTTAAGTTATAAAATAAAATTAATGTATTAGAAATCGTTTATGTTTTTTAAAGATTTTGTTTAATTTTTTTTTGTGTTAAACTGTAGTTTGAATTAAATTCAATAGAGTGATAAGTAATTTTTAAATTTGTATTAGCATTAACTATTATTTTGTGCAGATGAAAAAATTTATTTTCCTTTTTACCTTTCCTACAAAAAATTTTTCTCAGAAATATGGTTTTCTAAGTTATGAAGGCATAAGGTATTTTTTTAAATAATAGTCGTTATGTATTATTTTTCTCTCATTTTGCTTAATTTTATTTTATAGCTTATTTACTATTTCATTAAACTCTCATTAATTTTTTTTTTTATTTTTCCCTTTCTTTTCAAAAATAATTATTTTTATGTTTATTCACATAATGTTCTTTAATTTTACACTATTTTATTTAATTACATATTTTGTGCTTCATTAAATTCTTGTAATTTTTTCCTTTTTTTGTTTCGTTTCTCTTTAGAAATAATTCCAAACAGTATTTTTATTTTCATAGTGTGTATTATCAAAAAAAATGAATTTAAATTAATTAATTAATATAATATTTTGATGCATAACTGATATTTTTTCTAATATGGACACGGCAAATTTGCTATTTTTTAAATGACACATTGACTTAAAGGCAAATTTTTCTATCAAATTGCGGGTGTTTTAGATTTTTTTCCTTTTTGTTTTTATTTTAATTATTTTTCTCTGAAAGTAGGGTTGGATTAAAGAATGATGGGCCATGTAGCTTATATGTAGCACTACTGGGGCCTCACCTATGCCAAACTAGTCAAAATTTATCGATATTCAAAAATATTGAAACTTTTTATGAAATGAAACTTTAGTTAAGCTTGTTTAAGAGAAATTTGGAAAGAAAAAAATTAATATTTTGCAAAATGGATTACATTAACAATACAATTAAGTGCTTATGCTAGCTAAACATCATGTGTTAGCTTAATTATAAATTCATTAACTTTAAGTAATAGAAGTTATAAATTTTAAAAATTACGTAAGATAAATTTACAATTTTTTTAAAATAAATAGTTTAAAAATAAATAGCTAATAAATTATAAATTGCATGTAGTTGAAGTGAAAATTATCAAATATACATATTTAAAAAAAATTGAAAGAAACAAATTAGAATTTTCAGTTTTTACTCGTTATTGCTTCGATAACCTCTGCTTGCTATTTAAAACCGGGTACTATTCGCTTCGGCTTTTCCCATTCCCCCTCCTATTTGATGTGTGTCTATGCTGGAGCCACGAAAGCTGCAGTGCAGCGGAGTGCAAACAAGCCTGAACAATTTTACAAACTCCAAGACAAAATTTATTGAGGCCCCCCAAGTACAAAAAGTCTAATTTTCATATTTTATAAAAAATTTTGTTGTTGCAGATTTTGAACAAAAACTTCAAATTTTCACCTTTTATGCAAATCTGTAGTTTTTGTATAGTTATGAAGAATTTTGGTCGGGACCTCAGGCGTCCGGGACAGTTATTTCCAATTCCTTCCCTTCAGTCCAACCTTTAGTAAATTGCATGTAAATTACACGCATAATTTTCTTAAATTGTCATACGAAATAGAAAAGTTCGCTACTTTTTATTTGAAATTCTAGTAATTTTAAATTTCCCATAGAGTTAACATGCGTACCCGGTATTACCCCACCATATTATAAATATATATATACATGAAAAAAATTACAGAATAATGAAAAGAAAAATGGAGGAAGAAAATTATTTAAATAAAATAAAACAGTGTAATTATAAAAATTTCATTAAAGAACCAGGGGAAAAAAGATATCTCTTCATCAGCTTGCACGATTATATCCACAAAAAGCTGCTATATTGATACAATAGAAAGCACTCTTTTTGTGGATCTAATCGTGTGAGCTGATGAACAGATGATATCGCTTTTTTTTCTGAATTATTATTGAAATTTTTAAATATTTTTTTAATTATTTTTTTAAAAATAATTTTCTCCTTTTTTCATAATACTGCAATTTTTTTCCATGTTTTCTCTATATTTTGAGATTATATTTATATGGGAGTGGTAGTAAATGTCACTAAAAAACATTGTCAAGGATTTGCGCCCGGATTACCGAAAAGTGTCTAAAAACGATTAGCTGTGGAGTAAAGGGGGGAGGCGTAATATTACCCCAAAAATTACAGACCACCCAAGTAAATTAACGAACACCTCATTTTCTGTTTCACCTTACAGAGACAAAATTTTGACAGATAAGATTCATCGCCAAATAATTCCAATTTGTTACATTCTTTGACAAATTTATGAGTTTCATCATTTAATTACTGCTCTTAATTTTGTCCTTGTGTCCGTTGCACACACTGTGTCAACTAAACAAGGCACCACCCATTTTATTGGTAAGCGTTATACGAAACATTAATTTATGTTCTTTTTGACATAGATACATCGAGAGGAGATATGAAGATTTTATTTAGAATCTAATAGAAAATAATTGCAGCGAATATCACACCTGTCAGTATAATGTTACTAAGGCTGTAATCAATATGCAGGTATATTTAATATATGATAATTACTTGATAACATTGACTGGTATTTAAAATTAAAATGGTAATATACTTCATAAAAGGAAAATATTATTAAAAAGATTTTTATTACAGTCTTTAATTTCTTTTTTATTAGCTTGGTTAACGGTTGACTGAACCATTACATACCATTCAATTTGTTTTGCATCAGCTGGTATATGGTATCGCCGTATCAACATTGATTGGTTCGTTTTGTATCAGCATTCTGGTCTTTTTTTAATCCGCTATACAGTGTCGCAGAGGTATAAAGTTTTGCGTATGTATGTACTTAAGAGTACAATGTTACTTTACTATTGTGCTTAAATTTTAAAAATTTTCATTAAAATCATGAATTGTATGCATTTTATGAACTGTTCAGATCAAACAGATTCTGATAACGACCAAAATTCGATTGTTTTAAAAAGTATAAACTTTCCCCTGAATACTAAATGTTTTAACGAATTCCAATTTGTTTCAAAGATACTGCAACTTAAAATAACTTTTCTCAAAAAGTTTCTTTATTGTATTAAATTATTGCATCCTATTCAATTCATTGGTTATGTCAGACTTTTTTAGGCAATAATATTCAATTAAAGTAAAGGTATTGGACGTTTTCTTGAATATAAAGGAAAATACTTAAAATAAGTAATGAATTAGGGAAACCCACATTTTGTTTTCCAGTTTCACAGTGGCTAGTTCGTATTTCATTTTTAAATCTTCTTCATTCGAGTGCAAGATTTCAGTAATCAGCATCATTAAAAGTTTTATACATTCGAGTTCAAGATTTCAGTTTTCGGCATTATTAAAAGTTTTATACATTCGAGTTCAAGATTTCAGTTATCGACATTATTAAAAGTTTTATACATTTGAGTTCAAGATTTCAGTTATCGGCATTATTCAAAAGTGCATACAGTAGTTAAATTTATCCAAGAATATATTTTATTATTATTAGATAAATATTTCATTAATATATTTCTTTTAAAAATACCAATAGTACGTCTTTAATATTTCATTCAAAGTAAGTGTAATTAAAATTGTTTTATAATTTCCTACGCATTTTCTCTCCAACTTATACTTACAGATCTTCGTATTTTATGCAGACATATCATTATTGTTCACTAAAACCAGCATAAAAAAAGAGATGTAAAAGTGTAAAATAATGACTGGCAGTCACTCAACAATCACTAAAAAGATACGAAGAAAATAAATATTTTACATGAATTAATCTAAAGTGAAGAATGAATGTGGGTGTAATGAAAGATTTTCGCCTTTTTTTTTATTGAAAATGCATAAACGTGAATTGAATTTATTTTTATTCACTCCTACAACTTTCAACAATTACAGCTTTATTAACAATTCAAGAGTCCTCCTCGACTTCTTCACATAAATGGGAATTCCAACAAAGTATCTAAGATTCATCACGTGGTCAGGTGTCAAGAAACGATAATCGTCATTTACGCCACCTCGTGTGAGTTTTTTCATGAATGCTTCTACAAGACAGACCTACTCATCCGCCATATTGGATTTATTCCATATTTTTCGCTATAAGAAATAAAGGTCACGGTTTGAATGTCTTAAAATCGAGCCTATGCTTTTATTTTAAACTTCTTAGATTTATTTGAGATAAATAATGAACTAGAAATTTGAATAATTCAAAAATAGTTAAAACTTTTTAAAAAAAAATAAAATCACCAATATTATTTCATATTTTTCACTTAGATGTGTGATTCTTAAAACATTCGAGAACACTCACTAAGGTGGTGGGATGTAACTAAATAGGAGCCCCAAATCCGCAAAATCGTTTAAATATTTTAATTATTTCTTTTGGGAAAAATGTTTTAAATTCTTGCATTAGCCTAACTAAAATTTAAATAATTCTGTTAAAGATTTTATTACACGATCTTTAATGTTTAGTTCTTTTTCACAAGTTTAGTTATCAACGTGATTGGCACGAGGATCGGTTGCTACGTCACCAAATAAGTATTTCTTAAGATATTTGAAATTTCGTGTTCATTTTGTTTATAGTTGATGCTTTAAAAGCGAGTTTATGGTATAAAAAATACGAAGTAGAGTTTTTAAAGAAATAATGAATCCAGTGACGAAAAAGTACAAAGTAAAATAATTTTAAAAAAAAAACCTTTCTATATTTTTTTTACAAAAATGTAATATCTCAAGAATTTTTTGTAAAATTGTTAAGGAAAGCAGATGAAAAAACAGTGGTTTTCGAATAACAACAGTAACACCATACAAACCATTGGCTTTTCATCTGTTTTCTTTAAAAATTTTATAAGAAAGTATGTATTGTTACACATTTTAAGACAAACTTTATGAAAATGAACACAATACCTGGAAAATTAGTTAAGACTCTTGTTATACTCGCAATATTTTATTACTTTTTCGTGCCGAACCATAGAAGTTTTTTAAAAAAATACTTTTATTATGAAATTTTTATTTTTATGAATCAAATTATCGTAAAAATTTGATAACCCCATTTTTGCTTTTTTTCTAAATTTCAAAAATAAATTATTTTTTTTTTGAAGTTGTAACCGATTCAGCGTTGCACCTTTTGAAATCCAACTAAAAGTTTTAGCTTTCTAAAGACTGGCTTTATGGGGAAAACAGACTTCTGTACTTTTACACTAGTTTAGGTGGCCGAACATACTTTGCTCGAAAAGCTAGATCAATTAAGTTAAAATTAAAGTAGTAATTGTTGAGATAAGTTAAAATTGAAAATACTGAGTTTCTTAAGATTAAAAAACAAAACTAGCGCTATTAAATTAATATTAGGATGGAGTATATAAAAACGAACGCAAAAAGAGATTAGAGTAAGAATATTGTACATAAAATTGCTGATAATTTTACCTATGAATGCATAAAAAAATCAAATTAATGGTTTTTGATATCTGCACTGAGAGAGGTTGAACACACGGTTTTCTAAAAAACGCATTTGAAGAATATGTTACACAGGTTTTGCTTCGCTTCAGATGTTAAAACATTTTCGAAATTTCACATTTCTGAAAAAATAATTTTTAAAATCAGTCAACATAGTTAAGAAAGGAATTTTTTTTTTTAATTTTTTTGCATTCAACAAATTCACACGGGTCGATGCTTTTAACGGTAACTGGAAATCTGGCGTTTTTCTTTAAAATAAATAAATAAATAAAAAACTAGACAGAATTGTGAAACTTTTTCAACTACACAGAACCAAATTTTGATTTTAAATTACGCCATTCCACACCAATGTTCTTTTTTTATTATTATTATAAGAATATTTATCGGATGTTCGATCGTCTTCAGATTTCACTTGAAAAGGAATTTCGAAAACAGATCTTATTTGGCTAATAACATAGTAAATGACAGTACAACGCCAATGATACCATCGTTTTTGGTCTATTAATTATTGTGAGAATATCTATCAAAAAGTCGATCGTCTTCAGATTTGCATGTGAAAATTTATTACAAATATAGATTTTATTAGGCAAGTAACATAGTAAATGACACTACAACGCCATTGTTACCTTTGTTTTTGGTCTATTAATAATTGTGAGAATATCTATCAAATAGTCGATTGTCTTCAGATTGGCACGTGAAAATTAATTTCGAAAATAGATTTTATTTGACAAGTAACATAGTAAATGTCACTGCAACATTTGTATATTGTTTACAAAAAATGTGATAAGAAATATATTTCCCCAAATGTTTGTTTCTTACAGGATGTCATTATCTTTCTTTCTATTTAAATTGTACTAGTAGTTCAACTTTATGAAATAAACATTTTTGTTGTTTTATTAAATAAAATGCATAATTTTTACAATAAAACATGTATTCAGTTTCAAAATACATGTTTTATGAGTAATGTATAAATGTACTTGACAACCCATGCTGCTGCTCTGTGACCTTCAAGAACTTATGCTCAGTACTCACCTTAAGTGCTGCCCTGCACTTTCCACCAAGAGATTGTGGGAACTTGGGACCAAATAAGTACTTATTTGTAGGTACTAGGTACTTGCATATCTTTATTTGCATGCACCCTTTTAGTCAAAATTTTCTAGATTTGTAAATACCAGCACATAAAAATGGACCTAAAATGGCGGAAGGGTCAGTTTTCAACTATTAAAGGGGTCACGACCTTCTCAACCCACATTCAACCTCTGTCATGTGTGAAAAGTTGAGACGTTATGATTTTTTTTCTTCCGTTTTGCATTTTGGCACGGCTCAATCAAAAGTCACCCAAGCCTAGGTGTAGAGATTTATTGCATTTTTGAAAATGCCTGATGAGCAAAAGTGACAGCATCCACCTATGCTTCAACAGGATTAAACAGTCAAGGGTTGAGGTTAATGCCTAATATATATTCAACGGAAAAAAGATCTTTATCAAAACTGAAATGGACTTACGCCATACTTATATATTATTTTTGTCCATATATGAATATTAGCTTTGGTGTTAAGATTAAGTCGATAAACATTTTTTAAAAAAAATAAAGTGTAATTTTAAGGAAATTATAAATCAAATTTTAGTCTCTATGGTACTGCAAAGTGTATTGTGCAAGAACACAAAAATTTGCAAGACTACATTGCCTTCTAATAAACAAAAAACATAACAAATAAAATAACTAAAAACATATTTCTATATAACATGAAAAGTTTAGTGATTTCAAGACGTTGTCCAGAAAATCAGGAATCCTTAAATAAAATAAGCGATCCATAATCCAAATTTCTAGCGAAACTAAAGTGAAAGAAAAAGTGAAATTCGTTGTTATCAGAAATTTGTATAAAATTGAGTACTTGCAACTCGAGAAGAAGTGAAGCGATTATGCCTAACCATGTGATTTAAATCAGATTTAATTGAATACTCGTAAATGTCGCTGCGCGCGTGTGTCGAACCTGATTGGCTTTTAAATGCCATGATTTATGTACGATGACGTCACTTTCAGGTATTCATTTAAAGAACGTTAAAAAGTCTGTTTTACTTTTCTAAAATGTATCTTAATATTTCGTGATCTCTTATTTAACAGTATTAACTTTATTTCTTATAATACTATTATTAATGTAATATTTATTTATACTTTTTTCTTGCATTTTTCTCTACCATTCTTATGTTCTTGAATTTGATAATTATTCTAAATTAAACGCTTAAAACTTCAAATCAAAAGTTGCATTGCTTTATTATAAAGTTATCTTATGGTGTCAACTATGTAATTGCATAAAATTTTATGATAAACATGTTTCAAACAGTATCTACCTTATTGACTATTTTACAATCATTAAAAGGCATTATATTTAATTTAAAATAAGCCTTATGTAAAACTGTGTTCATTCAATCTATACAATTTTAATAAAAAATACATAAAAAAATATTTTCCCCCGTACTATTACTAAAAACTTAAAACATTTATCAAATTTTTTGATTATCTAAAAATTAAATTGGAGTTTAAAAAACTAAACTGTAGAGAAAGTTGCATTAAAAACTGAATGAATGATTAAGCCTAAGTTTTGTTCCAATAGAATCGAAATCAAAATTTTTAAAAAATAAATTCATGTTAAAACAATAAAACATTTTCGGAACTAATAATTTTTGAAGTAATAATCTGTTTCTCGTGGAAAAAAAAACCAAAAAATTTATATCATCTATCAGAACCTCCCTGTTTGTTAATAAAAGTACATTAACAGGCATTCTTTTTTAAGTTTCTTTTAAGATCAGTTATTCTTTAATTTTTGATTTTTAACTCTTTTGTCACAGCAACCCGCTCCTCTAAAGTGACAACACTGACTTGCGTAACGCACCACGAAATGTGCACATTGCATGCTAAGATTCGAATTCTAAATTACTTTTGTACCTAGAAAATACTTCACTCCTAAAGACTCATATTAAACGCATTCAAAATATAATTTTAAATATATTAATTCAATATAAATCAATAAAATATAAACCAATGGCAGTTAGAAGTAAATTGGGTCTGTTATCAAATGGTAATATGCTTACGCCGACTAAATATGGCGCTTGTACCCACAGGACATCGCATAGATGTGGGCAAAATATGGCACTTGTGCACACAGGCCATCGCATGGATGTGGGCTAAATAATGCTCTTGTACACACACGAAATCACATGGATGTGGGCTGAATATAGCGCTTGTACACACAGGACATCGCACGGATGTCGGCTCGTAACGAAAGGGCTAACTATTAATTTGTGGCAAGTTCTTAAGAAAAAACATATTTTGGGCAATATCTAAATAGAGAAAATTAATTGGCTTATTGTTTATTTTCATTTATTTATTATTATTAAGTTTCTTTTAACGGTAAAGGAGCTACAGGATTACTAAAAGATACATTTTTACCAACATATTTTGTTTTTATTTTCGAACAGCCGACCCATTTTTGGGTTTACGACTATCAATGTTCAGCTCCAAAGTTTAGCGAATTTAAACCCAATTCAAAAGACAAAAGAGCTTCTGAATAATCATTGGGCCAACTAACCTTATTGGTGTGTTTCTTAGATTAAGCAAACCTGCATCAAAAACCACAAATGCCTTCCAGAATCAGTCCGACGACAAGGGAATTCTTTCCCATAATCCATCTACTACAGCAGAATTTTTACGTTAGCACCGTGGCCGGTGCAAGCCAAAACCTAAATTCGTATCGACCAAACATCGCCGAGTAATCTCATTAAGACGTAATCGTTTTATTCCATGAGCCATAATATTAAAAATTTAACCCAATGAGAGACGTAGTATTATCTTAAAGTAGAGCAAGCTTCAATATGCGTCCCATGAGCCAATAGCAGTATTACTGCTCAACTAAATTACCTCGTTCAGTTTAAAATTTTCACTAAGGATTTTTTTAATTGAGTTATTTCATACGATAAATAGTTATATAAAACTTGCATCTGATATTTTTATAAAAATTTACGAACAAATCAGTCTATTATTTTATTATTTCTGTTTTTAAAACACTAGGCAGACTAAGTTGGACAAAAACAAAATAGAAAACCAGAACATATTTGATAAATAAGTATTTAGTGGAGAGTTGTAATTAAATATACTTCAGCATGATATTAATGCATTCGGTATAGATTTGAAGGCGGGGTTCAGAATCTGAAATGGTTTTTTCATTCATTTGCAAAACTAAGATTTTAGTTTTCTCCTGTAGGTATTATTATCATTTAGGTATAATTATATTTTGTATGCTTCAGACAATAACAAATACATCGACTCCAATTTTATTGAAATTTTTAACAATATGCTAACATTACTTGCTTAAACAACTTCATTTGCTTTAAAAATAAACAGAACGGAAATAACAGTCAACTTGTTGTAAGAGTTAAAAAGTTGGCACCCATTTTCAGAGCTTGCCAGACCTAAATGAAAACAAACAAAAGTGATTTGAAATATAAAATGTAAAGCTGTGAGCAAAAAATGGAAAACTAAAGTGATAAACAAAGCTAGGGAACGAGAGTGAATAAAAATAGAAACAGAACCAGAAAAATCACTGTGGCTGAGAGAGGTAAATCTGAGTAAAATGCATTTCCATGCTCTATGAAGAGGTGAAGAACTAATGTTGTTAACAAATTCCTCAGCATTCATATGAATAAAATAAGATTCCAGGGCAACTTTATATTTTAAATCACTTTTGTTTCTACTCATTCACGTACGACAAGTTTTGAAAATGGGATCCTATTTTTGAGCTCTCGAATTTTATTATGACTACTATTTTTATTATGCATATTTCTGAAACGAATAAAGTATTTTAATCAAGTAATAACCTCCTACTACAGTTTCTAGGAATCATTTATTTAATATGCTAACATGTTGGAAAACTTAAAACATAAGTACCTAAACAGTTATATCCTTTTTTCTAATGAACTTCAGCAACTATAGTACATTTTCTATAAAATGTTGGACCCATGGGTATATTAATTTAATAGAGAGGGATTTATTAAAGTGTCCCTCTGTCGCATAAAGTTTGGAAGACCTTTAATTTTAACCTCATTATATTTTTGAAAGTAAGGAATAACAATGATTATTATAACATTTTCATTCAATTTAGCATATCAATAATAATTAATATTTTATTTAAAGCATAACAATTTACTTCTTAACTACTTTTGTATCTCTGAATAAAATAGGTATTGCATATATTTAAGCGGATTAATCTTTTCAAGCAATAAATAAAACAAAAAAATGTTTCATTTACAGACCTTAATAGTAAATAAGAGTTTAGAATCAGGTCAAAAAACAAAGAACCGCGTGTTTGCACAAAACCCATTAATCCTTACGGGCAAAACCCCTGTCACTCTCAAAACTCGAAAAAAAAATAACAAAAGTCCATCACAAAACCGACAATCCAGCTCTTATCAAAGCGCTAAAAGCTTTCAAGATTAAGAAGGATTCATTAATCATGGTATGACATTACAATACCTTGCTCAGAGGGTTTTGGGCCAAAGATTTAAAAAAACGAACGGTTTTGAGCGATCACCAGTTACAGATTTTTGATACATTAAACAAAAAAAACTGTGGCGTTCGTATATTAGAAATTTTAACACAGCTTTCTTTATAATTAAAATAAATATGTGACACTGACAGAAGATAAAAAAGAGAAAGGGTTTTCAAAGGAGGAAAAGGTATAAGATGTATAATTAAGTCCATCAACTATGTCATTATTGTACGGGCGTTAAGTTTTATTAACGAAGGTATCATTTCAGCAACATAAAATGCTTTTGCAACTAAATCTATCAAATCGTAATTACACTTTTCACTTCACATAGTAATAGTATGTATCAAAATCTTTAAGCATTCTCTTTCCATACATTGATATAGAAATAATATTTTAATACTTTTTTCTTTAAGAGATTTTTTTATGTTTTATTTCATATTTTGTAGTAAAGTTTGGTTTTCTATCAAAAATAGTTTCAGGTCGTAATTATAATATTTTTAACTTATATTTAATTCAATATATATTTAATCAATATATTTAATATTTATTTTAATCAATATATTTAATTCAATACTATTTTTAACTTATCGTATTTCGTAATAGGCACTAAACAAACCTCAAGAGAGAATTTAAGATTTCTTAACCCCTTCCTTCTCGCGCCCGTGAAAATGACGGGGTGAGTTTTCGCCCACTATTTCTCGTTCCCGTGATATTGACGGGCTGGAGTGTTCAGTAGTAACGCGCCAATAAGAATATAACTAATTCACTTCTTTTGCCCGGAAAACATTTTATTTCTCATTTTACACACCTGGTGGCAGTACCTGAATATTTTTAAGGTAATTGTAGATGGTTAATTTTAAACTAGTTGCAGCACTAATCAAATACGTATTGCAAATACAAAAGCAAAAAGAAATAGGCACTTTTATGACCGTTTTCTTGAAAATTAACCGATCGTTAAGGGTTAAAGTCGCTTTTTATGTGATCAGAAATCCGAATCTGTCAAAAAGGCGTATTTTCATTCAAAGAAAGTACGTTTTTGCGTCTGATTTCGAATCTCTAAATATAGTCTGCACTAGTTAAGTAACATATTTATTGTTAATCCCACAAACCATTTCCATCCGTGTCCTAGAACGTGAAAATCCATCCATTACATCAAAAGTTATTCAAAGTGGGTTTTTTTCTGCACAGTATCACGTAGCTTTAATTATTTTTCTATTCCTACTATTAGTTCATACTTTCATACTCTCCCCATATATATTTACATATCTTGTTCAAATTTTGAATTGCTAATAATTGAATTCCACTCCAGTTCAAATACATTTTTTTAAACTTGTAGCTGATGAAACTTGATGTTAATGCTGTTTTTTTCCAAATATTAATTCATTAATTAAATTTAATTAACTAATTTTCGTTTTATATGGGAAATATATATGGTTGAATAAAAAGTAACTAAAATAAAATGTTTCTTCGTTGATTTAAGTAGGAATTGTATTTAATTTTTTTTTATATTACTTGTAAGAATATTTCAAAACATGCAGATTATTAAAAAAAATGGACGTTTTTATTTATAATACCGTCGATTAGTTCAAAATAGCAGGTCTTTTTACAGTCAATCATTCAAGTGTTTTCGTTTAATTGCTAAACACCTCATGAATTAATTACTTTCATACAATAGATCTTCAAATCATGTTATCCATTTTCTCATCCATAAAACTAAAGACACGCGATAAAGGGCCCACGAGAGAATTTTTTAATTAAAACATAACAGAAAAAAATGTGGGATGTTTAAAGTAGCTTTTTAATGAGTATTCTGATTTTTAAAACATGATTGATGGCAACAGACATATCTTAAGTGGGTGTGACACGAAACCTGATACGCTGACAAGTATCTTCGAATTTTTTATATTGTTATCGCGAATGCAGATTAAATTGCCGATATATAATCCGACAAAAAATACACCCACTCAAAGAGATTTCAACGCACTCCCACACTGCTAAGCCACTTAGGAAATTATTTCCTTAAGTCGGTGTCTAACAGGTAAATCGTGCGACTAACGTCAAGTGATTTTGATTCAATTGGAGAGATCGTACGTGAAGCAATTGAAATCATAGTTTTATCTTATTGGAATTATAGACATAGAATTGTTGAGTCAAGACGTTATTTTATCTCTGATTTAAAGAATTTGTTCTAATCAGTTGGCTGTAATATTTTTTTGTAATTCAACCAATTAATCCCAATCTATTTTAACTATCAATAATCAATTTACTTTAATCAGTTGATTATGATCATTGCCTAAAAACAGTAGCCTAAAATCAGTAAGTATCTGAAAACAATATAATAAAATCAGCAACTTGAATCAGTGAGTTTTTAGCGGAGTCGGCATAAATCAATCGATTAATAGAATTTCTAATCAATCTTGCCATTTAGTCCAGAGACTGCGTCTCATAGGTGAGATTTTAATTTTGGACACAGCTCAAATTGCGTGCTGAAAAAAAATGAGCATAGCTCAAAAAGCATGTTTACGTAAATGTATACAGCTGAAAATGAGTGTTTACGAAAATTTACACGGCTGAAAATGAGTGCTTAAGAAAATTTACACAGCCTAAAATGAGTGTTTATGAAACTTTACTCAGCTGAAAATGAGTGTCTACGAAAATTTACACAGATTAAAATGAGTGTTTATGAAACTTTACTCAGCTGAAAATTAGTGTTTACGAAAATGTATACAACTGAAAATGAGTGTTAACAAAAATTTACACAGCTGAAAATGAGCGTTTACGAAAGTTTACACTGCTTAAAATGAGTGTTTATGAAAATTTACACAGCTGAAAATTAATGTTTACGAAAATTTACACAGCTTAAAATGAGTGTTTACGAATATTAACACAGCTGAAAAGGAGTGTTTAAGAAAATGGACATGTTTCAAAATGGGTATTTTAAAAAAATGAGCAGCATTTGATTCCATTTTTCAAGTTTTTCTATCAAAATTGTTCTTTCATTAAAGAAAAAACTAATGGATCAATACATTCAAGACTGTTATTCAGACTCAAGACTGTTTGCAGGTCAAGTTTAGCCTATTTTTAGACAGTGCTAATTCTCAAAATTACGTAAAACGGTTATATGAAGAAAAGCCACAGTTTAATGGAAAAAAAGTGTTAATGGTCTAATTTTTTAATTTTTAAAAAGTTACTCTGATGCTGCATTATCTAGACTCATAAAATTTGCAAAAATTAAACATTAATTATAGATTTTAGTTATTTTCATCTAGGTAAGAAAAATCTCGTTAATTTTTAAATACCTTATAATATTTAAATCATTTATCGTTTTTTAAGTCCAGTTAATTCTTCATGGCAGAGATGGCATTTATATTGCTTAAAAGTATAACTTTGCCCCTAAGTGTAAGGTACTTATATGGTGACTTTCTATTTATTCTCTTTCAAGAAAGCGATTCGATGAATACTTAAATGGAAATAATAACTAATATGTTGATTCATTAAATAATTCACTTTCTTTAAATGCAATTTTTTATACAGTTTGACACTGATTAAAATCAGTTGATGAGTCAATGATTTGATCACAATAATTATTAATTTTTAATCAATTATTCTAATCAATAATTTAGTTGATTTCAATATGAAGATTTGAGTACAATTTAGGGGTTTGTTTTGACAATGATTCAAATCAGCCATTCTAATCTGTTGGTTTTAATAGGTTTTTTTTACAATGAACAGCGTAGATTTTAAACAGTGATTTTCAAATATACTGCTTTCAATCAATTAACTGGTTTGCATAATATCCATATCCCAGTTTGTAGATAGTTGGTATTCATTTATTTTAATCCATGAATTCGAAGAAAATTCGCTAAAATACTTTATACTGATTTAAATTGGTAGTTTATTTTAATGAATCAATTAATTGAAAAGAGTTATATGAATATGCATAGATTATACCTATATAAACACGAGCTCCGGTATCCCGAAACAGCCCAGTTATATTCCCTCCTTTATTACCTTTTATTTTCTCGTGTCGCTACATTAATCCAAACGTTTGCTTAATGTGCGCAGAGTACGAAACGCCATTTAATTGTTGCAGTATAGCAGATTCCGGCTTCTGTACCAATGCATCGGCTCTACTGCTCAAAAAAAAAGAAAANAAAAAAAAAAAAAAAAAAAAAAAAAAAACATTTTATCCGTTTATGTTTTTTTTCTTAGGGACTAGAAATAATTATTTAAATAAAATCCTTTGATTTAGTTTGCCACCAATTTGAATAAGTCATTCAGATCCATATACTCATATTTTCACTTTTGCATCACATTGATTATGCATATAACCATACCCTATTCGGTAGCAAGCGTTTAATTCCATCCAAATTACAAGCGATTACAGTCACGTGGTAGGTGAATTAATATCGGCTCTAAATAGTTTTAATTACTACCTGTTGGAACAATAATGATACCATGTAATTAAAACAACCTTCTGACTGGCAAAGGTCATATAGGGTCACGTGGGCGGAGTAAACTCATTCATCATAATAGGACTTAAATTGGAGTTATTTAGTTAGATAGGTGGGTAAAAGTATGTCACAAGTGTGAGATAATTGTTGAATTGTTGCAGATGTTTTGTTTTCTTCAATTGCAGTAATGGTCTTAAATATTAATATATATATACTACATCAAAACTTAAATCAAATACACGTTGGTCATTGCTAATCTACAAAGACTAACTGTAATTCTATTTTTAAACGAAGTAAATTATCAAGTTAATGGTAGACAATTAACAAATATTTAAAATAAGTTTAAAAGGAAACGATGTCACGGGAGAATCTCTTCATGGTAAATTCTGTTTCAGAAACATTAGTAATTCAACATTACATTAACTATATAAAAAAGTAGGGACAGTTTGAAAAGTTTGGGTAGCAGTATGAAAAAGTTGGGGAAGTTCTATAATTAACCATTAAGTTTCAAATGCTGATAATTTTTTTACAAAAGGACAAAATATAAATAAATTATTCCAGGATTACTCATGATTACGCAGTGAGGAAGTAATCCTGCAATTAGAAAATAATGGTTTAAATAGGTTTAGTTGGATTTATAATTTTTTATTCTTTAAATTTTAAATTACTAATGAAAGTAAAAGTTTTCGTAAAAGTAAGAAGTTCTCTCAAGGTACAGCATCCTCTTCGAATCCTACAGTACCACCAGTATCAGTACTATCTTAGAAAAATTATCGATCTATAAATGTTTTGCATTTTTTAATATTCCACAAACATTTCAATTTACAATGGCATATATTTGTATACTCGAATGTGAATACCCTCATCAAATTAGCGTCATAATACAATTTTATTTTAAAATTTTTTACTCTATGCATTTCATGCTGTTTCATTAAAGTTTGTAGTTGCGTATCATGTTCGTGAATGCAACAATGCAGAATACGTAGTATCTTTGTGCATACTGTCTTAAAAACTAACATTGTCCAAATACATTTTTGTTAACTTAACTTTTACTGAATGCTTTTAATGTCATTTGTTTCTTTCAAGTTTGTGGTTACGTATAACATCCATGAATTCAACAATACAGAATACGATGTAGTCCTGTGCATACTGCCATATAAATTAACATCATAATACGTTTTTAGTGTCTAAACTTTTGCTGAATGATTTTTACGTCAATTAAAATTTGCTTTTATGCACTTCATCGATGTTAGCAACAATTCAAAACAACTGGCATCTTAGCCATAACTTTGACTTCGATCTTCAGGAAGAAGAAAAATTCTCAATTGTTTAAACTTGCATAAAAATTATGCTTTTTTATTCACTACCAGTTTCAATGTTTTTTTTTATCTTATTTGACTTTACAACGAACCCCCATGAGGAAAAACTGAAAGAAAAAAAATTAAAATTCAGTACAATTTTATTTTGAACATAAACATGAAAAAGGTCGACAACGGTTGCGCTAGTTGAAAAAAATAATAAACATCTAAAAATGTCATAGTACCTATTCAGGTAAAAGAAATTAATAACAAAGTTGGAATGCTTATTCATACACTATAACGTAGGGGAATCTTGAAAAACAAAACATATATTTTTTAAAACTACATTGAAAAAAATAATGAATGATTCAAACAGCCAATAACTTTTATTTAAAATTTTATAAAATTCCAATACTATAATTAAATGCACTGAATAGTTTTTTAAAACTTTCACCATAATTATACCAAATAAATGTTAATTACCACGCAGAACAAGGAATGATTTTCCCTGAAAAATATGAATCATGAAAAATCCCCATCTCAGTCTTAAAAAAATTAAATAACAAATTAATATAAATAAAAACATTTTCGTTCAATGCCTATAATTGTATCGCTGATGCAATTACTTTTTTAATGAAACAAAACTTTTATTTATAAAAAAAATTAAAGAATAAAAAACAAAATCTAATAATTACGAATTAGAATTTGATGAAAGATAGAATAAAGAATTGATTTGTCAGATGCAATTTTAAATGATTATTATAAAATGTTGATACTGTAGAAATATCAAACCAGTGCCTGATGAGATTTGACAAAAAAAAAAATTTTGACCTGCAGAAATATCAAGATAATTCAAACTGTAATTATTGAGTTTAGCAATATAGTACTCTCGCTATATCCGCCACGCTCTGCATATAGGCAACCATTTAACAACAAGCATATCTTAGACACTGTTTCCATATAGGTACTTCACACGTTTTTGACTTGATAACAGCAAAATACTCAGAAATAAATTACTAATTACATGAAATTATACGTTTTTTTCGTATAATAAATGTTGTCCCTAACAATTTGAAGATGTGACTTATCATCATAATGCTTTAAAGATTAAATTAAGTTCTAAGTGAACTCTAAGTTTAAAAAAAGTTATTCTAAGTTCTAAAAAAAATTATTAGTTTAGATTACATTAACGAAATAAAATCCCTTAAGCATGTTAAAAAATTTTCTTTAACCTTTAAGGCGAGTTTAACAATTAAATTTTTCACGAGTTGACAATAAAATTAGGATGATAAATTGGATATGTATTCTAAAACACCGGACATTAATATAAAACATTAAAACTCCAAGGTTAAAAGTATTTCTAAAAATGATGTATTGAAAACAGATCATTTTTAAATAACGTTTACCAATTACTTTTCAACAATAATTACATTTAATGAAATATTCTAAACGCTGATTTAAATCGAGCAAATCATTTTTATTGATTGGTCAGTAATCAGTCATTCGAACTAACAATTATGGAGAAATCCTTATTTACATATTTGTCTACTTAATCCGAGACGGTAGCACATTTTATTTCCTAACTCCGGTAACTAAACAATAAAAAATAATTCTATTTATTGTTCGGCGCACAGGTAACTAATGCTGTATTTCTTCTTTATTCATTCCATTTAGGAATTCAGTAAACGCGAACATAGCTTGCAAAATACATTATCTCTTTATCACCTCATTACAACCTTCATTAGATTGCCTTTTATTGTACCCCTTTTTATGGAAAACGTGATGGATTCCATTTGACACTAATTGTTAGAGGCTAACAGCGCCGTCTGGTGCCATGACTAATAAACAAAAAGGGCGTGTAATAAAGAATGAAATGGAGGCAATATGTAAAAACTGATCATTTGGAGACTTATTAAAATAATTCTACGTTACTCTTTTATTAACATCATTGTATCTTTTATTATTTTCGTGATTGATTTTACATTGATATATAAGTAAACACAGCTATTAAAATAAATAATTATTAACGAAGTAACAAAAAAGTAATTATTTTAAAATTTTGTTTTGAGTGAAATCGGATGTTCTATCCTAGCCTTTAATAAAATGGCTAACAAATTTATTTTATTTTATAACCGTCGTTGAATGCCGACCCAACTTTCTGGGTTTACGACTGCTAATGTTTTACTCCATAGCCTTGTAATTTTGAACTCAATCCAGAGGACAAGGGAACTTCTGAATCTAGTATTGGGAGAAATTTTTCATCGTGAACTTTTGCGTGGAATTAACCCGCATTTGCATTACATGGAGAGAAAAACCACTAAAACATCCCACGGTTTGCCTGACGGTAAGGGGATTCCAACCCATGATCCGTCAAACACTGCGAATATTTTAAGTCAGCACTGTGTTCGTTATAATCCGGATGCGGAATTCGTTTCGACAGCTATTTTTTTCAAGCCGATAATTATTTTAGCCACAATTAATTTTGGAGCATTTCGGACATGGTCTTGACTTAGCATATCAAATGAAAGTCATTTTTCAAACTTTTTTAACAATCTATTCTCTTCATAGCAGTTAATAGGTGTTTTTTATCATTATTATTACAACAATTACAATTTTCGAAACTTACGTATGGTAGTCATAGCCGTTATTGTTTTTGGAACACTCGAGATATGGTTTTGAATTAATATGCAAATTAAAAACCATTACTTGATTTTTTTTGTCAATTCATTATCTTTCTAAGCGATATTGTAATTATTTTAGCCAATATTTTTTTTGGGGGGCACTCGGATATAGTATTGACTATGCCAACTCAATGCAATTATTTGACCTGTTTACAATCCATTATCTTTTAAGCTACTATTTGTTTAGACATTTATAATTTTTTGGTCATTTGGTATACGATCCTGAAATAATGTCTCAACTAAAAGTCGTTGTTTGATCTTTTCTTACAATTCATTATCAACTTAACCATTATTAAATGTCATTATTGTTATAATTATCATTATCAATTTACGATTACGTATTTTTACAATTCATTATCAACTTAACCGTTATTAAATGTCATTAATATTGTTATAATTATCATTATCAATTTACGATTACGTATTTTTACAATTCATTATCAACTTAACCGTTANAATATGTATAAACTGATCATTGGAGACTTATTAAAATAATTCTGCGTTATTCTTTAATTACTATCATTGTATCTTTTATTATTTTCGTGATTGATTTTACATTGATATATAAGTAAACATAATTAATAAAATAAATAATTATTTACGAAGTAACAAAAAATTGTTTTAAAATTCTGTTTTGACTGAAATCGGATGTTCTATCCCTTATTAACACTAGAAAGACAAACTTAGTAAACACCTATATTGCCCAAATGTAGTCAAAATGACTGGATTGTACAAAAATAAATAATGTGTAAAGAAATTTGTTTTAAATTAATTTTTAATTTTTTTGCATTATTTACAGTTATATAACAAGTTATTAGTAAATATTAACAATAAAAAAATTATATGTTGTAAAATATTCTGAGAAATTGTGTCATTATATACATCATTGTTTTTCTAATTAAAATTAAAAGCAGTCAAAATGACTTCCTTACACAATCTAGTGTAAAAACGGTTAACAATTTCATTTTATTTTACAACCGTCGTTGAATAGCAGACCCAATTTTCTGGGTTTACGATTACTAATGTTCAAATCCGCAGCCTTGTAATTTTGAGCCCAATCCAGAAGACAAGGGAGCTCCTGGATCAAGTATTGAGAAAAAGTTTTCTTTATGGAGAACTTTTTTATGGAATCAACCCGCATTTGCGTTACATGGAGAGGAAAACCTCCCACTGTTAGCCTGACGAAAAGGGGACTCTAACCCATGATCCGTCAAACACTGAGGATATTTTACGTCAGCAGTGTGGTCGGTGCAAGCCGGATACGGAATTCGTATTGACAGCCATTTTTTTTCTAGCTAATATAACAATTATTTTAGCCATAATTATTTTTGGACACTTCGGATATAGTCTTGACTTAGCATATCAACTGAAAGCCATTATTCGAATTTTTTTTTTGGTTACAATCTATTATCTTCATAGCTGTTAAAAGGCGTTATTTTTATCATTATTTTTATTATAATAGCCATTATAAGTTTCGAAACTTATAAAAAGTAGTCATAGCCATTACTGTTTTTGGAACACTCGGGGTATGGTTTTGACTTAATATTCAAATTAAAAGCTATTACTCGACCTTTTTGGGCAATTCATAATCTTTCTAACCGATATTGTAATTATTTTAGCCATTATTAATTTTGGGGCACTCGGATGTAATATTAACTATGCCAATTCAATGCAACTATTTGACCTTTATACAATCCATTTTAAGCTGGTATTTGTTTGGCCATTTTTAGTTTTTTGGGTCATTTGGTAAACGAGCCTGAAATAATGCGTCAACTAAAAGTCGTTGCTCGATCTTTTCTAACAATTCATTATCAACTTAACCGTTATTAGATGTCATTAATATTATTATAATTATCATTATTATTAATCTTTTAAAGCATATTACTACTAGTCATTATAATTTTTGAAATATTTGGCATAGGATCTTAACTTGTGTTAACAGAAAGTCATTATTCGATCTCTTTCATAACTGAGTATTTTAGGAAACATTATTATTATTTAATAAGACACTCGATAAATGATCTTAACATGTCAACTTGAAAGTCATTTATATTTTTAAGACAATCCTTTATCTTCCTAATATTTTATCTTGTTATTTTTTAAGGATATTATATTTACTATATATTAGAAACATTCAAACCATGTACTTTTAACTTTATAATAGTGAATTCGATGCATTAAACCAGTGTTTCCCAAAGTGTGGTACGCGTACCCCCCGGGGTACGGGAACAGTTTAGCGGGGGTACGCGTTCTTATGTGAAATATCTTGCAACAACAAAAATTTCAAAAATTTTTATTTAAAAACATAGCTAGCCCTGAAAATCTGCGATTACGTATTTTTCTATTGGCTATTTTTTGTAGAGTTAACAGTTGATAATCAGTGGTGTCAACAGCCAGTTGTGATTTTTAACTTTTGGGCAATTTTTTTATCAGAGAAAAAACAATATCTTCCTTCTCACTGATGCAAATAAACTTATTAACACAACTTAGTACCAAAAAAGAAAAATAAACATATTTTTGAAAAAATACATTCATTTTTTTATTAGTGGTACACAGCAATACGAAAAAGTTAAAAAGGGTACACAAAACTCATAAGTTAAGGAAACACTGCATTAAACTATAGATATTCATTAAAAACCTAAAATTTAATGAATACCCCCTGCTGAAAACTAACATCAAATGTTATCCATATTTCCAGCCTTTTTCATGTCCAAACTATTCTTACTTAACACATTTTTCTCCATGCTCGGCATTAATTAGATAGCTTTTTCGACGACAGAGAATAGCAACGTTAAGATCCGAAAAGGAAAAAAAATCTTATTTAGAGCCAATAAGGAGTGATGTTACCACACCCAAAAGCAGGCTGCTAAGATTTTCGACCATTAGACATCCCCACTCCCTTCCTTAAGGGAATTATTTATTCAACTCAAAATCTGAATAAAAATATAAATACATCCACTTACGGCTTTCGGCCACTTATTCTTCTCATTCATTCAAATTGGATTATAGGGGTAATTAAGATATTTTGATACATTGCCTCCTTTCTGTATCGATGGCGTATAACAAGGTTTAATTCAGAGCAAAACTGTGACAGTTGGGTGCCACTAAAAATTCTGACCATCATATCTGTTTTTTTAAAACGCAGGGAAATTTTTTATGCATGCACAATAAAATAAAAAAAATATTTTTGCTTAAAAAAAAACTTCAGGCTTTTTTTTTAAGCTTCTTTCAAAGCTAATAAGTATGAACTATTTTAAATTACTTGGTAGAAAAATATAGGTGATTACATATTTATTTGAATGGTCAAACCACGTTTATTTCTTAATTAAAAAAATTTTATTGCTATTTTTATTAATTATTTGACCATAATGTTTAACAACAACAGGTTTTTTTTTTCATAAACTTCATTGAACAACTGACGCTTATTTGAGTTCACGAGCTACCAATCTTTAACTCCGCAGCCTTGTAATTTTGAACCCAATCCAGAAGACAAAGTAACTCTTGGAGGAAGTATTGATAGAATTGCGCCTTCGTAGAGGTCAACTTTTAGATGGAACTTACCCGTATTTGCGTTACATGGAGAGGAAAACCACGAAAATCTTTCACGGTTAGCCTGATGGCTATGGAGCTCTAATCCACAATCCGTTTGCTACTGGGGGTATTTTACGTCAGTACTCTGGTCTGTGTGAGCCGGGTGGGGGATTCGTATCGACCAGCCATCGTTGGGATTCGAACTTGGGCCACCTCATTGGGAGGTGAACGCTCTATCCCTGAGGCTCAATAACTACAAGTTCAAAAAAATAATTGAACTTACAGAAAAGAACGTTTCAGCCTACAATTCCCTTAGAAACTCTTTATATTTCTGGTGGATAAACATATTAAGACCGAAAATTAATATTATTTAATCTAGGGAAAAAAACGCAACCGAATTATTAATAAATCAGTATCGAGGCGGATGATATCTAAGAAATCAGAATCTATGTTTCAAGTTCAAAAGTGAAATTTAAAAACGATAATTAAAATTATCTATAAGTTATCAGACAATCAAACCAGTTTAAGTATTTCAAACCCGCTATCCTCGCTAGATAATGGACAGGTTTCAGTATTTTACCTCACTTGAATATTATTTTGAAAAAATAATGCGTGTATTTTTTCTTTACTTCATTTATGACAAAGATTCTAAAAATATGCATTAAAACTGTGGAGCGCCCCTGGTACGTTGTCCCAATAGTAATGGAATGGTTAAAACTGTGAAAGTTAATTGAACCGCAATGTCTCAGTGGTTAATGCATTGAGCTGTTATTGTAAGGAACATTGGATTGGTTTCAATAAAAATTATCGTACACTAATCATCCAATAAATTAGTATATCTTAAACATTGCAATGTGCGAGAGAATTTTCTCAATTCCCATTAAGATTATTGTACTCAAATCATCTTTATCATCCAATGAATCCGTACCTATATTCTTAAGCAGGCAAATATGTAAAGGGATTTGCTTAGTTCTAATTAGAAGTATCGTGCACAAACCATCCAATGAATTTACAATATATCGAATTTCCTTTGGGCATTAATTTTTTATCTTCAAATATTTCGTCAGGTCAATTTATTAAAATACTGCATCGCTTCTAGACCACCCGAGAAGACAGAACCCACCCACATAAAAGAAAGTGCGCAAAAAAATATTATTAATATTTTTATATTCAAAGATGGCAGAAACTCAGTGAACCAGAAAAGAAATTGTATCAAGAAGGAAATCTAATATATAGCTTTTACGCTTCCCGTTTGTTGATATCTTCTATCCTCCCATATAATTTCCATGTAACCTAAAGTTGGGGGTGGCGCGATTAATTAATATCATATTTCGTTTATATTTTGTTATTGTAGCTTAAGTTATGGTTAAAGTAGATTTCATATTATGATATTGCCAGCGACTCAGTGATTTATACAAAATATAATTTCATTAAAATATAATGCATGATTTGAGTAGAAAAAATAACAAACGTAAAATTTATGTATATATTTTAGAGCTGAAAAGAAAATTATGTGCTTGATGAAGAATTACTGAAATATGCTTTTGTAAACTTTGTAAAATTTTAAAAATGTTGAAATATGTATTTGATAAATAACGGAGTTTGTAGAAGGCATCGTCCAAATTTACAATGATTTTTCATTTTTTATTTTCGATGGACCTTACATTTTGCGTAAATAAGGAAAACAGAGAGAGATATGTCCCAACGAACCCAAAATCATCTGCTTTTAGTTTATTTTACAAAAAAAAAAATTTTTGTTCATCCAGAGCTCACGTATTCTACCGGCCATTATTTTTTATTCTTCCAGAGCCCACGTTTTCTACTGGATATTATTTTTTATTCTTCCAGAAACCACCTTTTCTACTGGATATTATTTTTCTTTCTTCCAGAAACCACCTTTTCTACTAGCAATTATTTTTTATTCTTCCAGAGCCACGTTTTCTACTGGATATTATTTTTTATTCTTCCTCAAACCATGTTTTCTACAATGCATTTTTTTTTATTCTTCCAGAAACCATCTTTTCTACCAGCCATTATTTTTTATTATTCCAGAGCCCACGTTTTCTACTAACTATTATTTTTTACCATATTTAATAAATTAAGAACACTTAACAAAAATTTTATATTATTAAAAGAAGACAAAATTTTTGAAAATATCAAACAATGCAACTAAATTACATCAATTTTTTTATATACATTTTTGATAAATATTTCAAAAAGCATTATAGAAAACCAGAGTGATTTTTTATGGTATTTTGCTTACATACAACAACTGGATTAAAATGGCATAAAAGGTGTAAACAAAATTATAATTTTCATCTTCGATGCATACGATACGGTACATACGATAAAAATAAAATACAGAAAATGAAACCTCGAACTAATTTACTTTCAAGTTTTATTTTGTCAGGATTACGTTATGACTCTGAGTTTACAAATGTTTAGATAAAGGCAATCATTAATTTGACATATGTATACCTTAAAAATATTGCAATACGCTATTAACTTTTTCATATCGTGTTGTTGCATTCGCTGAGATATACTCTTCATGCACAGCTGAAATTGACGACGTAACACTATCAGTCAGAAAAATTTCTTTTTTCTTTCCTTTTGGTACTAACGTATTATGTCGTCGACCATTTCCGCCAACACTGCGTTTAAGTGATTTTGATATCTTCCAAATTTATTTTTACGTAGTAATTAATCACAAAGAAATAGGCAAAATATAAATATGACTTATTACAAGCAAAAAATGAGAAAATATTTAAATTTGAACTACTTCCAAATTTATTTTCAGATTTGGTGATAATGGTGGATACAAGAATAATGCACAAGTACCTTTTTTTAGAATAGTCCATTGTTTGAAAATAATTTAATTAAATTCTTCTGTAATGATGAGCAATTTTTAACGATGCAATTACTTCGAATTCTCATTAATTATCGTGAGGTATCACGGCACCAGTTATCCTAAATCTCATTATTTTCTTCAAATTTAGAAACAAGATATTCCAAGTAGAATGAATTATTTTTGGATTTGAATTATTTGACTCTCAAAACATAAGGGAGTAGCCGCAATCTGTGAAATATTGTTCCAAAAATTTAGACAGCTGAGAGTCTGAAATCTCGGGTCTTTAATGTTAACTTGAATTTTGGTGTATTTCACCATGCCTTTGAAGCTATTTAAAACAATAAAATTAGTTGAATGAGAAAAAATTTATTAAATTATTTATAACTTTTTAAAATTATTTCATTTAATAACTAACAAAATTATTTGATCTGTAAAATACACAAATAATTACACAAGTTTAAAGAGCGTAATTTAACTGACGAAAAACAAATTTCAATATATTTGAACAGTTCTTCAGAAATAAACATTTAAAAATACGACTCCTTTTGAAAGTTTCTTACTCAGAAACTGATCGGCAGATTTCGCTCAATTTTTTCATTGTCTTATTTTTAAAAAAAAATATTTTCTGAAATTTTTTTTTCTCAATTCTCTTGTTATTAATTATTTTCTCTTATTCTGTTATTAATTAAAAAAATTATTTTCTCAATTATCTTATTATTAATTAATTATACTTAATTATTTTCGCTTATTATTACCTGTCAAAAAATTATTCAATTCTCTTATTATTAATTCTAACTATTCAATTCTCTCATTATTAATTTAAAAAAATATTTTCTGAATTCTCTTATTATTAATTAATTATACTTATTTATTTTCTCTTATTATTACCAGTCAAAAAAAAAATTTTCTCAAAATTTAACAGACTATAACGTGTCTTTAAACCCAAAATTTTAAATACCACTTATTACATTCTTCTACTAAGCTCTTTAAATCTCTCAATTTTAAAATCATCGAAAAATATTTTTTTTTCAATCTATTTATATTATCTACCTATAAATGAAATGAACACATCACATTTGAATCATGACACATGACAGGTTTCTTATGTTATACCTCATTAAAGATTATTCAGCAACGTGCAAATCATGCTGAATTAGTAACTTATACCTTTAAAGGGCGGAATTACAACCGGAATCAACTTATAACGAACACACACACAACCATTTATTAAATTTCACTTTATCTTCGTTCAATGCCAACTATCTGCCAATACATTAGGAATTTGTAAAGATATAAACCATAACAAATGAGTTTTGTTCTTACCTTTGCTCGCCAAAAACATCCGCTACACCACCAACATTCGAAAAAGTCAATTAATTAAACTACTTCATTACTTAAATTCTGTATCTGATGAGATTAGTATCTTAGCGGAAGTTGATGATACATATATTTTTTTATTTTGAAAAGTTTTATTGCTGATTTTGTTTTGTAGAGCATTTTGCTAGGTTAGATTAATTCAACTTGTAGGTGTGCCTGCTTAGAACTTTTATTTATTAAAAAGTTTGATTAATTTTTGCGTCAAATGTTTTTTTTATACCCGTTTTGCACAACAATCCCAGTCGGTAAACTATTTTTGCTACTCTAAATACTTCGATAGATTAAAATTATTAACTATTATACAATTAAAATTCCAAAATGTTTTATTGCATTAATACAGAAATGGCACTATAGCTTCAACATAATAACTGCAAGTGACGTCATCGTAGGCAAATCATGGCATTTGTCAATTCAGAAGCCAATCAGATTCGACACACACGCGTGACGTCACATACAGGTATCGAAGCAAATCTGATTTTGTTAAAGAGGTTATTTATGACAATGGTGTGAAAAGTTAATTCTTAATACTGCTTTAGAATCAAAGTTGTTTTTTGCGTTAATTATTATAATTTCATAGATTGACTGAACACTATTAAGTGTATATAATATTAGGGGGACCGGAAAGTAATGTAGTTTGGTGCATTTGATATTTGTTGTGCATTTGATATTTGTTAAGACTAATGATTATTTAATGCGCCGAAACATTACTTTCCGATCCCCATAATATTTACTTAAAAGCGAGTATAACTCATTGAAATGGAAATATAACTACTTACAATTTAATAAATGTAAAACAGTAACTAAATATTTTCATCATAAAAAGCTGTGATGAAAGATTGCATTTCAGAATTATAAATAAACGCCATTCATTTTACTTTTAAGTTTATTAAAAATATCAATGATCGAAATTGAATAAAATAAAATATACCTCGAAAAAAACGATAAATATTTCACTAGCAAACAACTCTTTCGAATTTCATGCTGATGATAACCAAATAAATCGGATACGGGTTCATATCATATGATATTTTGATTCAATGAAATTCCGATGCTGATCATCATTTACAAATTATGATCATCATTTACTGACTGATCATCATTTACTTTTAAGTTATGTGTATATATTTGTCTACTACAAATCTATAGAATAAGTAAGATACTTATTTTTGTTTCAGCGCTATTGCTATCATATTTAAAGTTAATGATTTCTGATTTTAAACGGTCGCACACCTTCGATAGCATTTTTTGAGAATTTTATATAAATCTCCCTTTATGCTGATTTTATTGATAATCTGCTGCATGTTTTCGAGCAGATAAAAAAATATTTAATCTTTTCTCGGAATTATAGTAAGTATTTAAGTAAAAATGGGAGCAAAAAACACCATTTATACAAAATATGAATTGTAGCGAAATAATAGATATTTTTACTTAATTTACAGCATAACAAATTAAGTAAACAGCAATGAGAGCTTCGAATAAAATTACAGTTAAACAGATGTTCTTAAAAGGAACATAGTCAAAAATGCTGAGTATATATAAAGAATTTAAGACAAAACTAAGCTAAAAAGAATATTAATCTTAACTTCTTCCTCTTTCCCTATTTTTTTTTCCTTTTTTAATCTTGATTCAATTTACGTTTTATATAAACATAATTAATCTGATCAAGTTTTAAAATAATAGTACCAAAAAAAAAATTATCGCAAAATTTCAGAAATTAAAAATTTTAACTAACTTTCCTCACCAACGCTATAAAGATACTTTTATTTAAATTTCCGCAAATTAATCAAGAGTAGTATAGAAATTCTATTTAAAAAATTAAGGAATTTCGGATTAAGCGCTTGTGTCAATTACTACAATCTGAGAAATATAATACATAATTTTAAAACAGCCGCTGAGGATAGTCAAAACACAGTACGTCACTGTAACACATCAGTGTCTTAACTTTTTAACTTAAATATTTTTAATTTAGCTGCCAAAGAAGTTCCTTTTTTTAAGTTTGGAGCTGTCAAATTTCTTCTGGCTTATGTGTCTGTAATGTCTTCTACTACATTAAATCCAGTTTGAGCAATATCATTTTATTATCATAAGCAGTTGCTACGCAGAATCGCGAGCAATCTAATTTACTTTTAAGGATTTTGCCTTATTTTGCTAACCACGAATTCCAAGACCCTGAAATATTCCAATAACTTTTCCTCCTACTTAGACAACAAACCTACTTATTCTTCCTACTTATACGTCAAACCTACTGATTCCTCCTATTTATACGCCAAACTTAAACTTAGTTTACAATATTGGTCAACTTACCTAGAGTACGTAATGTTTGTTTCATTTGGAGTTGAGTAGTAAACTTTACATTGTAAAAAAATTGCTGTAAATTCTACAGAAGAAAAACATATTTTTCACAGAAAGACAATTTGTCTTCTTTTTTTTACTGTTTTCCTCGAAATATAATTGTTTTACAGACTTTCTCTGTATATTTGACGGTTAGAAACTGTTTGTTGATTAAACTGTTTCTCTTTGTTTTTTACTCAAATCATATATCAGCTCAAATTCTAATTTGTGCCATACAGTTTCGCTTATCATATGATAACTTAAACCTTTTTCAAATCATTTTATGATTATTTTTTAATACTTGCTCTTACTTTTCAGCAATTATTTTATGGGTTTGAAAATTGTATAAATAAAACTGCGAATAGATTTTATTGTCAAAATGATAAGCTACCGGATTATTATGCTTCTTTAGATAAAATGTTTTTGTAAGTAAATTTGCCCGACAATTTTAAAAGGATCGGTCACTATAGTTTTAAGAGTTTTTACACTTAAATATTGTTTCAATAAGACTTTTAAGATAAAGACAGCTTAAGATTTTTCTTTTTCATATTGAGAGATAGAGCTTCGGTCGGTAAGCTCAGGGGACAGAGCACTCGTCTCCTAATGAGGTGTCCCAGATTCGAATCCTAGCGTTGACTGGTAGCACGAATTCTGATAGAAGAACTCACTGACCACAATGCTGAAATAGTTTCTTTTAAAGAGTTTTTCAGTTCCTACTATTAGTTCATACTCGCCCTTTATCTTTTGACTTTAATTTTTTTTTTTTATATTACTTGTTTTGTGGTTAAAATAACAAGAGTTTTTTTTGTTGTTGAAATAAGAGTATCTACTTAACCCCTTGGGGACGGGTGATTCAAAAAAGCATTCGTACAAAATCAGAATCAAGGTGTAATTAAATAGAAAACGGTAACTTAAATGTAGTCGTTGCTAATTTGACAGACTTACTTTTCTTTTACTTTATTTATTGTTAGTTTAATCATATATATAATCAATGTTAATTCAAAGTATAACTAAATAGCTTTACTTTAAACAAAGTAATGGTGAATTAAATAAATCAAACAATTATAACTCCGCCCACAAATAAACTGCTGAAAAAATACTTTGATTACCAGTTTTATCTTTTTACCCTGATTGATACGGTTTTATGCTGGCACGTATTTGTGACAGTCGGCGCGAAAGGGTTAAAAACAGGTATCTGTTTTTCAATAACAGTATTTGTCGGTGAAATAAGCGATTTTATACTGGCACACCAGCTGACAGTATTTTTTTTTCGTAAATTTAGAAGATTTTTAATGGTGTATATTCAATCCAACTAATAAATTAATTGTTTTAAAAATTATTTAATAAATTTACGAGAAAAAAAAACTGATTAGACGCGCAAACCACACACACCGCTGCTACAATCACATGGAATCCAACAAGTCTGAAAATGCCATTGCCAACAAAATTTAAAAAACTTTATTCATTATGTTTTTTTCCTTACAAAACCGGAGTCTCAAATCATTTTAGCTACAATGACAAGGAAAATTGCAGGGCGTGTCTAAAATATTGTTTTTTTAAAGCCATTCAATTTTCATTGTAATGCTAATATCTCTTTACGGAATAATTGTACGGACTCCTAAATTACTACAGCTTAACTAATTTTGTGCCGTAATCAATCAAAAACGAAACTTGATAACCATTTGCACAGACAACTGACTTTAAAATAGAAAACCGGAAAGGTCAAAATTTAAGCTTGACCTGAGCAGCTAATATAGTACATCAATAAACAGTAGCCGCTTTAATGACATTCAGAAAGATAATAGCAGGTGCTCTTCATATTTTTCCTCCCGCGAACTCCTCCACATTCCACAACCCTTTGAGTCCGTTGACCACAAACAAAACCCAAATCGACTCTACCCCTTTATTTTATTTGCTCAGACGACAGGAATTTTTTCAGCCACCTGTGATGGAGTTTCGAATAACATGCTGCTAAAATGTCGGCAGCTGATATCGTTCGAAAAAAAGAAGGAAAAAAACAAATGGAAAACTATTTTCCCACCCTCGTAATCCTTATAGCTTCTGTTACTCCACTCGTTGAGCGGTTTTTTCAGTTTTTATTTTTCGATCGACCTCTTTTACCTTATACACCCACAGATTGAAATAGTCGAGGGGAGACATAAATATTGCGAAAGTTCGATTCTTAATTCGAATTTTACTATATAATTACCATAGCCGGTCAATATAAGGGTTATCGTACATTGCGTTATATTGCAAAGTGTTAAGTGTTTAATTTTACTTTTCTCCCCTTTTATTTATTTATTTATTTATTTATTTTTGCTTATATTAAAGTTTTTACCTTTTTAATAGTTTTAAATCTATCGCGTTTCTGATAAATAGATTTATAATACTGCTTTTGCTTTTATATGCAAGTCTTGTGTATAAAATAAAATTAAAAAATATGCTAGAAGTTAATTTAAAATTAAAGAATATGTAAAAATATGTAAGTAAGAACATTTTTTGAAAACTAAAAAATATTTCAGAAGTAATATTTTGTCAAGCATTATTTTTTGTTTCATCCCTTCGCCGAGATAGAAGGCTCGTGAAGTACGTTCATGTATCTAATTCCTTTAATTTAATAGTAGCAATAGCTAATTTGTATATTAGAATCCGATTATTAAAAATGTATTGCAAAATATTATCTATATCTTTAGGCGAACTGTACAGAGTGAGCTTAAAAAAATATAGATCTCCTGAGGGAAAAACAATTTTTCTTCAACAATGGATAATTGGTCAATTTTATGGCATAAAAGCTGAAAAAATGCATACACAAAAAACCCACTTAAATTTGCAATAAATTTTGAACAAATAGGAATTTCGAAAAAAAAAATTCTCGTTAAAATTATTATAAAAAATCAGCTCTCTACCAGTCTGAAGTTGCATTTCAGTGGATAGCAGGTCCCCAACATATTTTTTTAACTACGAGTTTAACAGATAATAATTCTCGAATAATTGTCAAATCTGCAATAATTTTTAACAGAATAATTCTCGAACTAATGTCAAATCTGCAATATCTTTTCATTCCATAGTACATCCTTTACTTTTTCAAGTTTCTATCTTATAGTTTTTGTGCAGCAAAGCAAAGTGTAAAATAAAAGAAAGACGAGAAAAATTCGCAAAATAGCTTTCAAACAAATTGTAGTTTGAAAAAAAAAAAACCTCTATTACTTTCATAAGCAAATGTGGCTATTTCAGTATGCCAATTTTAACTCTATAGTTGCATCCCGTATAGTATTTTTTTTCAATAAGTTCAACGGTTAATAATTCTCGAACATAAGATTGAATGTTGAATTGTTTTATTTCATGGCATTCGATGTACACTTTTCTACATAGTAAGTTCAAGTTTCTAACATTTAAAGTTTTTTTTTCACAACAGATCAAATATGTAACGTTAATTGTTTTTCCAATGCCTGCCTGGGGAATGACCTACGTCATACAGGCATTTGAAGGGTAGATTTGTTGGCCACTTTTCCAGGGGCACCATATTGGGTGGCCCAACTTTGCTCTCACAGTAAAGACGGATAGTAAAGAGAATGAAAGATCATCCATGCCATGCCCGGGATTCGAACCCGGAACCTTTCAGATGGAAAGCTAGTTCCCTGACCTCTACACAGACCGGTCGGCATGTAACGTTAAATTAAGCACCCCAAACAGCAGTGGCTCTTATGATTTTTTAATATGTAGAAATTAAAAACATAAGAGGTTATAAATAAATCTATATACTTTAAAATATTATAGAAGATTACTAGTTATCATTGTATTTCTGTCATATTCCACTTTTTCCTTCGACTATTCATATCCTTTTTTTGCCTGATAAGAAGTTTAAAAATTGAAGAAAGGCCAATAGAGACACCGCCAGTAGTTTCAAATTATTTTCACACAAGGGGTGATTTTGTAGGAATTCAATCTTAATAATTAATTTCATTTTTCTCGAACGATGTACGTAAACATACCATATACCAAATATCCCAGTGTAATTATAATGAATATCGGATTTATAAATATTCAAGAAAGCTTATTTGGTACTCATATCTTAAATCTTATTTTGAGTGACGATAAAATGTCACAATATCTTATTTTTTAAGTGTCTTTTTCTAACTTTACACTGAGTGACCACTGAATTATGAAGGCAAGTACAGTGCTGGCACTCACGAATTTTGAATAAGACCTCATACGTAAATAACGTAGACCAAAAACATCCTGTAATACTGATGTTTTATCTCAGCGGCAAAGGATTCTTTCAACTCAATGCTAGAATCCTAAAACACTGGTACAAGAAACATGATAGAAAATGTACTGGAAAATATACTATGTTACTTTGGCTCCCACAGTAGTCACATATCAATTCTATTGAGAATGTGCGGAGCTGGGATAGCCTGGTTGGCAACGAGCTGGACTCACGCTCGTGAGCACCGGAGTTCAAACCTAGACGGCCGAAGACTCCTTGTGTAGTAAATTGTGATTGGTGCACGTTAAATCACTCGGGTCACTCATTTAACGTTTCCAGTGGGCACCTGTGAACCCAAGTTACGGTAGCGAGCAACATTACCCACGTCACAGATACCGTTTATAAGGTGGGTCACATTTACACATCACACAATAGAGAACAACACACAATGAGAAACATCCATTCCCTGAGCGGGATTCGAACCCACAGCCATTGGCTTCGCAGTCAGGCACGCTAACCGCTCGACCGTCTCATAACAAATTATACCTTTGGGGTACTGAATTGGAGATTGATCATTCTCTGGTTCAGGCCAAAATTACTATCAGTGAAAGAATAGATAGACGTATGGGTGTGGCAGAAGTCGAATTCTTGGCTATAGATGGCGCCACTGGAAAACAAGAACAATCGCACCCCTTGCATTAATGGCTTATAACAACATTGAGAATGTGCGGTATAAGTTCAAAAGTAACATCAGTCACTACAAAACAGTCTCTTACTATAAAGAAACTGCTACAAAAATGTTTCATAAACGACACATCAACATCTTGTATTCAACCCATGCTAACGTAAATCAAGACTGCGTTTAAAGAAAATAAATAATCAAACGAAACACTGCAGGGTGTTCACAATAAAACGGCCACTCTGTATGCAGTAATTACACTTTTTCACCCGTTCTTTTTTTTATTTATTACCCATTACTCAGTTTAGTACTTTAGCTTCCGTTTTTAATTTAGTTTCGACTTAAACTTCTAAGGCTACCAGCTGGGTAAAACTTTTCAATTTCCACAAAAAAAAGTTTCTTTTGCTATCCATATTTGAACTTGATTTCATTAGTTTTCCAAAACTCTTTAAATTTTTGATCTCCAATTTTAAGAAACGAAGTTATAGTACTTTTTTCATATGCTGACGGACAAAACCAAAACCGGAAGTAAACTCTCGTACACGGAACTAAAATGTTTTTTGTTTTGCTTTGAGTATTTAAACCTTTTTTTTATTTATTTGAATAAATATTTTTAAGACGAGTAAAATCCATTTTCAGAAATTAATTTTCGAGTTATTAATTTTTTCGTAAACAGAATTTTTATGCACTTTAAAGTCATTTCCTAACGAAGAGTAATTTTGAGAAATTTTCTTACGCTGACACACGTAACAATACAAGTTTATTACAGAGTTCTTTGAAATTATGTATGTAGATTTTGCATAAAATTACTAACTGAACTGAAAGTTAAGGTCTAAATGTGAATTTGTTATTTTTATCCAGTTTTACGTAAGAATATTTAGAAATTTTCTTTAAAAATTCAATATTAAACAATAAATTTAGTTCTATTGCATTGTCGTTTTGAAGCCTTTTTAAGAATTTAGTTCAAAACACATGTAATCACATTATTGATCTAGAAAAAACATTATTTTGAAATGTACGCATTACAATTGCTGTTTGCTTCACAATAAAAATTTGTAGTTGAGTCAAATTTGCCTTAATTTTGAAAAATATTTTAGAAATTTTTAAACTTTATTTTAGATTTATAACTTTAGAACCCCTGTTTACCAAAAATGAAATCAAGATTTTTATTGCTCCTTTTTTTTAAAAAAAAAATTGCCTACTGAACCAATCAGATACCTCAAATTAATTTCTCATTTGTTCCTCTATGCAAGTTGCAAACTAATCTCCTCATCTTGATACATTCTGGTAGTAAGCTCTAAGTTCTTTCCGAACTTTCCATTTGTTAACAAAATAAAATGAACGATAGTAAAAATTCGAATAATTTCTTTCAAGAATTTTCTGAATTTCATCTGTATATACAAGTGTGAGTTGTAGATTTTTTTTAAGATATCGATATTTTTTATATATAGATATAAAGAGATGCGATTACAAGATTTCGGATGAAATAACGGATCTTTTATACGAATGCGGTTTCTACTTGTTTAAAATTTCCGACCTACACTTCAGTCATTTCATTTCTTATTGTGAGAAAACAAAATAGAAAACAAAACAAATAAAATGAAATGCCTCTAAATTATTGATAATGGGTTTTTACACTTTAGATTTTTTTAGATTTGTAAAATGAGGCAATACATGNTAAAATTACTAACTGAACTGAAAGTTAAGGTCTAAATGTGAATTTGTTATTTTTATCCAGTTTTACGTAAGAATATTTAGAAATTTTCTTTAAAAATTCAATATTAAACAATAACTTTAGTTCTTTTTCATTGTCGTTATGAAACTTTTTTACGAATTTAGTTCAAAACACATGTAATCACGTTATTGATCTAGAAAAAAGCATTATTTTGAAATATACGCATTACAATTTGGCAGCAAATTGTAGCGTGACAATAAAAATTGGTAGTTTTTGAGACAAATTTGCCTTTATTTTGAAAAATATTTTAGAAATTTCTAAACTTTATTTTAAATTTATAATTTAAGATCCCCTGCTTACCAAAGACAAAATTAAGATTTTGAAACGCCCTTTTTAAAAAAAAATTGTGACGGTACCGATCGGATACCTCAAAGAAATTTCTCATTTGTTGCTCTACGCAAGCTGCAAGCTAATCTTCTCATCTTGATAAATTCCGGTAGTAAGCTCTAAGTTCTTTCCGAACTTTTATTTGTTAACAAAACAAAATTGACGCTAGTAAAAATTCGAATAATTTCTTTCAAGAATTTTCTAAATTTCATCTGTATATACAAGTGTGAGATGTAGATTTTTTTTAATATATAGATATTTTTATATATAGATATAGAGATGCTATTACAAGATTTCGGATGAAATAACGAATCTTCTTTATACGAATGTGGTTTCTACTTGTTTAAAATTTCTGACCTACACTTCATTTTATTTCTTCTTATTGTGAGAAAACAAAACAAATAAAATGAAATGCCTCTAAGTTATTGATAAAGGGTTTTTACACTTTAGATTTTCTTAGATTTGTGAAATCAGGCAATACATGACAGTGAATATCAAAATCATTAATCCTCTATTCTAAATAAATCCCCCCCCAACATAAGAGTAATTTCGCGAGCCAATTTTAAACTTAAGCTATTATTTTATATGCAGTCTTCATATCTGATCATATTTCACTTAATGCTATGCAATAGAAACCTTAAAATATGAATAATCAATTAATCATTGTATTTTGACACGCTATTGAATCTATTATGAATAAATGAACCAAGCAGCCCTTGGAAAATTAAGTAAATTAGCTCTAAGTTACACGACAGAGAAATACAAATGGGTACTAAACCAGAAGACAAATTGTTTTTGCCGAGCCCTTCCGCCACAATCAAATACAACTCAACTGCGCCATTATATAATCATACCATTGCAACTGAAACCACCGAGTTTTTTGAAGTATGCAATAAATCTCATTTAGCAATTCAATGACAGTGTAATAATCATACTAATATCTCGATGCATAACAAGTACTATTGCAGCCAGCTATATTCTATATTCTTTGACACCAATCCTATTTGTTATGATGGGACTTGGACATTTACCTGAAGGTAAACGATTCGCTTAGTCGTAAACACAACAATCTGTCCAATGCAAAAGAACCCGGATATCGAGTAGCCATTTTCTTTTATACTGATCGAATATGATTTACTTCAAAAAAAAGAAAATTCGAAGCTTGAAATATGCAAGAAGTTAGCGTTCTGTTCTGAAAACGTATCCATCGTTCAGGGTGGGGTCGGAAAAGGTGAATTAGGTGTCTGTTTAGTGAATGCTTTTCGTTCGACATCTGGCGTTCCATTTGGTGTTCGATTCTGGCTGTATCTGGTGTCGAAAAGAATGGTAACTTAACCCTTTGTATGCTAATTTACTTGCCTTTCGGAATTATGCTTTTCCAAGTGGTTGGAATTTTAGGTTGAATAAGTTGGGTATTTTATTCCCGTTTGAATATCTAATTCTTTAGAAGAGTGTCAGTCCTAATTTAAAAAATAAATAGAAAATAAAACATTTTAAAAATTATTTGTCAAAATGTGACTAAGTATTCATTAAAATGTACAATATATTGAAGTGTGAAACATTATTTAATTTTGAAGAATCAATGAGGTTCAACGAAATTGTTTACAAGCATTACGTATGCACTTACGTGAACTTATTTAAATTGCTGAAATTTCATGCTGTGTCAAATAGAAAATTTTTGTTGCGTCCGTCTACTGATTAACTTCAGTGTTATTTCTCACTTTATATAACAAATATTCACAAAGCACCACTTTAAGTTATCATAACTAAATAAATATAGAAAAATCTACACATAGTATCCCACAATTACAGGGTGTTCTTGGAAAAATTTTATAGAAAACACTATTCATAATATATATATATATTTAAGTTTCAATGTACTTCAGTGTTTCAAGAAAGCAAACAGAAAATTTGAATTATAGATATATTTAACTTTATTTTACATATGACGAGAATATGGTTAAAACTATTTAGTACAAAATACTGAAGCTTAAAGATGAAACTATTAAACTCATATATTTGAGAGGAAAAAAATATGCGTATGATTATTTTCAAAATTGAAAAATTATTTCATTTGGGAAAAATGCATGTATTACTATTTATATATATATTTTTTATATAAAGTTTTTAAAAGGCATGTAATTTTTACTCATTGGAGAAAATTATCAGAGAACTAAATATTTAGTTTAATAGCATAACAGCCAAAATCGATTAAAGGGTATTATAAACGGCACATAAGGAAATGGTATATAAGGAAAGTAAAGGGTATTATAAACTATGTCTGAAACACAAAACGTATCGCTATCTTTGGTACACGCTTTTAAGTTTCTAGAAGTAGGCGGAAACTTTAAAACGCGTTGTTTGCTTACTTGTTTAAACACTCTTATTTACCATTGAGTCGTCGAAACATTTATTTAAAAACGAAAGAAATATGAACATTTTACAAACAATTTAACCTTACCAAAAAAAAACCATAAGATAGCGATTAAATTGCTCCATCTCTTGTCGAGCCTACCTTTAAAGATTGCGAACAAACTTTATGATTTCCTCAACCAAAAAGATTCACTGTCTTTACCAATACCACGGCACAGTGGGCAGCATCCAATGTTTCGTGACCAAAATTAGTATTTCTAAAAAATTTGTTTAAAAATTTGGGGTTTTTTGTGTGCAGGTAAATTGAATTCATAGTTGAAATTTTAAAATACCAAAAAACAAACAAAATGGCTGCTGAAATATGACGAGCAAAAATAGAAATAATAATATAGTACGCTTAAAAAATTAAATATAGCAATGAAAATATAATAATTTTCGTAATTTTATATTAAAAATGAAAAGCAAGTTATATTTCCGAAGTAATATTACAAAATAACGCGAAAACTTTAAAAAAAACATAATTTTTGTTTTTCGGTATATTTAATCCACCTTTGCAATACGGGCAAAATGGGGCAGGGTTTTTCGAAACAAGAAACATCAAACGCAACAAAAAAAAAGTTAAGCTAATTGCCTCGTGGAACTTATTGGAAATAAGTTTCGAAAGTCATTCAAACATTGTAAAATGTCAAATGATAAGATTGCCAAGAGTACTAACTAATCCAACAAATTTAAAAATTGTACTATAATTTCAGACTAATTACTCTGATAAAAATGTAACAGTAAGGTGAAATTCCTATATATATTCCTGAAATAAAAATTTAAAAGTTACATTTGAAAAAAAAATTTTAACGTATTTTTCATTACTTTGTACTCTCGTCGGCCCAAAAAGTAAATTATAATGTTTGGAATGATTATGAATACTTGATTTGGGCTATATAAAAACTGCCTACATATATATTTTAGTTGAAAATTTAATTTTTGACTTCTGGCCCACAGTGCACGGACAAGATTTTGTGATAATTAGTGATAGACTGAAAATACTGACTGAAATTTTCTAAAATAAAAGAGAACATAGCATAAAAACTAATTTTTATTAGCATTGCATAACTAACCCATTGCATTGCATATTTTTGTCGTAATATTACGCGATATAGTGTTTTGTGTTGCTTGTTTCTGACGCAATATTACGTTTCGATTTAGACCTTCCATTCCCTTTTGTTTTTAAAGTACCATTTAGTTCTCTGCTCCTTCCTGCTTGCTAGCAAATAGCTAACATTACCTACATGCTAGCAAAGGGAGATAGAAATCATAGACTTAACAGAGCCCAAATAATTTCGGATAAAAATTTCAAGCATATTCCAAATTTACAAACTAAAGAAAATCTTAATTATTTTAAAGGAATCATGTCCATAATAAATATATCCAAAACTTGGAACTCGTTGGTTGAATAACCTTGATAAAAACTGCGAAAATCCCAATTATGAAACATGCAGTTTGCAAACTTCTGCGTACTCTTAGTCACAGTTTGTTTTCATAACACTTTTGACTTTAAATAAACCCAACAAACATAAACATTTCCACAACCTATTTTGCCTAATCTTCAAAATCAAAAGAGGCCTAAGATGGCGATTAAATCTTTTCGGGTCTTGGCGAGCGTCCGTTTAAGAGATCAAGCACGAACTCTAAACGTCCCCCAAGGTCTCTATGTCTTTATCTACCCACTGATGAGACTGCGTGATAATCAGGGATTGTCTGGAACTATAAATTCGGGAAGAGAATTCTCCAATGCCGAACTTCACACACAAAACTGACGAGGTGTGGCAACAGCACACCGTATGATTAGAGTGTCTGCTTGTAGCTCTGTACCTCCAGTGGCTGGCTTCTGACAAAGATATAGAGACTATTTTGGGTTTTGTTTATTATGGTTTTCTCTTTCCCCTCCTCACTTTGCAGTGAAAATTAAAAATAAAAATCTTGACCATTGAGATAAACCGATTGATATATTTCCAGATTGTTACTTCAAGTTCTTTAACCTTTAAAGTTCCGCATAGCTAAGGCAAGACATTGGGTCCAGCAAAGATAGAGTTACTAACGCAATTGATAACTTGTAATTTAGTTTTATTTGAAGTACAACTCTGTTTGATTAAAGTCGAGTGGGTTTATTGTTTGTATTTCTGAATTGTTTTTGCTGTATTGGTATTTTCTCATGTCTGAGGGTGAATAAGTCCCGGATGCGAATGGAAGACTTAATATTAGATAAAACTCGAAGTGTTCAAACAAAAGGACATATATAAGAGCCATAACTTTTTTTTAAATTCAGAACCTCATTTAATGATTAATTAGTAATACCTTACTAATTTCCTCATTCGTTTACCACACAGTTCCTGTTTTGAGTTTTGTTCAATTTCCTTTTGATTGATGCTTGAATATTTATTGAATATTGTGTTTTCCAGTATTTTTAATTTTTAAAAGTAGCTTACATACTTAAAAAAAAATAGGACAAATAATAGGAATAGGACTAAAAGGTAATTGACATTCTAATTTTCATTCAAAAAAATTAAAGTTAAATGCATTCTAATTTTCGGGTTAAAAAATGTAATATGTTGTTTTCTCATTAATATGTTATATGTTACATGTAATATGTTACATTAATATGTTACATGAAATATGTTGTTATCTAACTGATTTATGAAAGTACAGAAATAATATTAGGTTACAGACAGGTTTCTTTTTCATAACTTTGAGAAATTTACCAGGAAGGTTGATGAACGCAACAGAAAATTAATTTTAATTCTGCATTTACTTACACTTTCTTCTTTAAAAAAAATTAAGTCAAACTTTTGCTAACTGATTGCTTTAGGGAAACTTAAATTTATTGACTCTATGAGCAAAATTGAGGTGACCAGACATCTTCAAATCTTGACAGTAAAAAACTTTCTACAATAAAACTTTTATACTCTTTGAGGGCAAAAAATGTTCCCAAAATCAAATATTCGTCCTCAAAACTCTCCGGGAACATATAATTTTTTTATATAAAAAAAATTTTTGTTACCTAAATTTAACAATAAACAAAGAAAAAGAGAAAAAATATTTTTAGAGTTCTTCGTGATCGTAGAAACTATATATCAAAAAAAAGGTACACCAGTTAGGTTGCATTGGAACGAAGGAGAACTCTCAAGACGGTTTGGAAATTCTTGCGAAGGATTTACTCATTCCATTAATAGTGGAGTAAAACGAAGTTCAACTTTTTCGGAAAAACCATTCGTCAAAAATATAGACGTAAGAATAATTTGCTATTAATTTAGGCATAAAAAATAGTTTCGAAGTTTTAGCCATGATACGCATAAGAAAGTAATACTGTCTTTACAGCAATGAAATGCATAAAAAATTAACAATGTTTTTTTCCAGCAATAAAGTTTTTTATGGTCTATCATTCCAACAATAGTGGAATAAGATGAAGTTTGAGTTTTCTGAAAAATAATTCATGAAAAATAAAGATGAAACAATGACTTTTCGGTAAAAATCGGAGCAAAAAATAGTAATAATAACCCTCTCCATAAGGGGCCGTTCAAAAAGTACGTACACAAAAATGGAGAAAATTTAACCCCCTCCCCCCCTTCGTATATTACCGTACATAAGTTCTTACTCCCCCCCCCTTAGAGTACGTACATTTTATAAGTCTACCCCCCTTTTTCATAAAAATTAAAATAATTATGTTTTAAATAAAATTAAATATTTATTCAAGGAGTGTGTAGGAAAAAACCAAATTTAAATTTGGTATATGCTTACAATGTACGTACTTTGTATAATATCTCCACCCCTCCCCATCGTACAAAACCGAATAAAATAGCAAATCCCCTCCCCCCCTTCGGGATGTACGTACTTTTTGAACGGCCCCTAAGTACAAAAAGCAACAATAACTTTCCAACAATGACTATTACAATAATATTCAAAAATTAGCACTGATATGTAAAAAATACAATGAATTTCCAACAATGACGTACAATGCATAGAAAAAGTAGTAATAATGATTTCCAGGGGATAATATGCTCAGAAAGTGATGAAAATCTAATTTTAGCAATGTGTCTTATTTAATTAATTAAAGATAATTTATTCATTTTTACAAACACTAAACAAAATACCTAAAACCCTGATAAACAAAAAACACGTGTAACCTAAGTATGTATTCAAATATTAGCTATATTGACTTACCCAATTTATCCTTATTACGACATTAGATAGTATTAAAAATTTTCCTTAAACTCTGGCTGAAAGGAAATGATTTGCAAATAAGTAATTCATTTTTGACATTATTTATTTATATTTTATTGTTTCCCTGTCATTTGAGAAGGTTAAAATCCCTAGCACAAACCCAAACTTCTGAGAATTTGACAACATCACAAACAAAGAAGACATCAACTTTAAATATGTATTTTCTTGCAAGTTCAATTTATAAAGAAATTGAAGTTAAAGCGGCCTAACATTCAAATCGTACGAGTTTTATTTAATTTGCTGTCAACAAACAAAAGGCCGACCAGGAAATAAAACAGCACCCAAAATCTTCATCTTTATGGCTCATGTCTGAGATTTTGGCAGCGAATAATTGCACTCTGAGCTTTAATTTTATTTTTCTGTTCTTTTTCAAAACAAAATCAGTCTAAAGCCCTCTGGTGGGAAAAAAACCCATCTTCATTATTTTATTTTCTTTAAATTCTTTTTAAACTGAAGACAGAAATAAAATGAAAAGGGGAAAAAAAAAAGAATCCACCTTTCACCCTGGTTCTTGGGTCGTTTTGAACAAACCTTCTCAGAAAATCAACAGACAATGAAAACTTCTTTTGTTCGTTCATCGTTCTTCTGAAATAACACGCGCGAACTGAATGATGCCAAAAAATAAAAGAAATATTTTGCCGAGTTAAAAAGAGAAATGTAGTAGCCTTAAGGAGAGATCATTGGTTGAAGAAGAAAAATCGTTTGTTAAAATGTTTGCTTCGCCAATACTCTCGATAAAGTTAGCCAATTTCGGGAAAAGTGGTGCAATTTTGGAAAATGGAGAGGTAAAATTAAGCATCTATTAACTTCGTTGCTTTGTTAAGATTTTAATGGAATAAAATTCATTTTGTTAAATATAAAACATCGCCTCTTTTTTTGCTGTAAGAAAATGTGATATACAATTTGTTCCCTGAGTTGTATTATGACATCCGTAAAATTATGGCACCCGTAAAACTATGACATGTCGCATTTTTTGCATATCCACCTGAAAATTTTAATTATTACCAGAAAATGCGATTTTTTAGATAAAATATGTATCTCAGAAGAAAGTTAAACTCATAAATGATAAGAAAAAAAATTTAAAAAAAATACATTAAAGTTAATTAACTTATTTTATTACATAAAAAATATTGCACAAAATTAAAATAAATAAAAATATAACATTTTGACTTTTTATATAATTTTAAGATATTTTTGCAGTGTATTTCTTGATATTTTGGTCATGAAACAGAATCCATTAGACTCGAATAATAAGCTCTTTGTATGCCGTTTAACTGTTCAAACTGCTACGCGATTCAAATTTTTACATTTCTTATAATCCATGAAAATAGAATAAAAAGTTTTTTTAGTGTGTCTCTTTTATTAACTCCAGAACCCTTTGATCTATAGTCCTGAAATTTGGACAGTGCGTAAAAAAGGTAATTTTAGTAAAAAAATTCAAAAATTTTAATTATATCGTTCAGTAGTGACATTAAGAAAATTGAATTTTTTCATTGGTCTAGAGCTAACGCCATTGATTTAAATGAAACTGCAAACGATTTTAACGATAGCATCAGCGATATCTACTTGCTTATAGCTCTCAGCTATCAAAAAAGGAGTTTATTGCACATTCTTAGATATTTCATTATTTTTTACTCGTTAACTCAATGATCAACGTAAGTGTGGTGTCACAGACTACGTCACCAAATCAACATTTCTTAAGTAATATGAAACCACTTGCTAATTTTTTTTCATATTTAATTATGCATTTAAATTTATTTAAACGTATTTCTATAAGACTAAATAATTTAAAGTCGATGGTATTTAAAATTAAAACTAAGTTATTTACTGAGAAGCAAATTCAATAGAGAAATAGTACTAAATCGTTTAGAAGAAAAGTTACAAAATCACCATGCTAATATTGACGCCAATAATGCTTGATCAATTTTGATAAAAGGTACTAGAAATAAAAAAAAGCTACGTACTAAAGAGAAAAATTAATGGAGAAATGTTACTAATTTATTACAATCACTCGCCATACTATATTTGAGGCCTATAATCCCTAACTAGTTTTGGCAGAGGTACTAATTTAAATAAAAAAATAAACTATGTTCTAAATATCAAAATTAATGCAGAAATGGTACCAATTTGTTAAGGAGAATAGTAAAAAATAGCCATGATATTATAGAAAACAGTGATGCTTAATTAAGCATGGTAATCCTTACTAATTAAACAATAACAATAAGTTATTTACTAAAATGCAAAACTGATGAAGTAATTTTTCTAATTCATTTAGGTAAAACAAAAAAAATTGCCAGTGATGGTGAATGATGAACTATTGAAATCAATGATGCTTAATTCGTTTTAGTAATAGGTAACTAACAGAAGTAAAAATTATGATATGTACTGATAAGCAAAATTAATGGAGAAATGGTGCTCATTTGGAGAACAATAAGAAAGTGGTGCTTAATTTGCAGGCTTTTTGTTCATGGTAATTATATGTACTAAATGATATACACCAAACATACTAATTTAGGTAAAATTAGTATATTCGTTACCAATTAAAATTGCAGTAATACTCTGCAGTTATAGCATAGATAATGTGGAAAGATTTGTTTTACCGGTTTCCGAAAAGGCTTAATACTTGAGAAAATCGCTTAACTTTGGTAAATTTTAACCATAGTGAGTAGGCTTCAAGCAATAATATCATTCCGAAAGATACTGATTACAGGAAATCGTTATTTCGATGGGATGGACAACTGAAAACGTGCTTTGCTTTATCTAATAACGTAAAGTCACAGGCAAGAACAAAAAATAATAAAAATATTAGAATTATTCTAGGTTGATCAATAATTGTGTCTGTACATCATGTCTTTCAATTTTGTACTTGATTTCGTACTGTTGTTCAGTACTGATTTATTGATAGTTTTGACTTTTCTCACTCCGTACGGCGAATGGGTATTCAGCTAGTTTTTAAATAAAATTATAATTTGTGAAAAACGAGCTTTTAGGTACATAAATAGAAAAACAAACCTCATAATATTTTTAGTGATAAAATTGTCCAACCAAATATTGTCCAGCGTATTAAACACTGGGTCTTAGATGGATAGATTAATTCGAATAACTGAGTACTTCGTATTACTTTTTTATTAACTCTATCCAATTTTGATGCTTGGTGCAATACATTCATTTTATTTTTTCATATTATTACCATTTTTTTCCTTCAAAATAGTTGAATCGATTATTGCTAGAAGTGAGTATGACTGTAAAATCAGTAAATACAGCCGACCGGACTGTGTACGGGTCAAGGAACTGGCCTTGCATCAGAAAGGTTCTGGGTTTGAATTCCGGGGAAGGCATGGATGTTCTTTCATTCTCTGTATTATCTGTCCTTACTGTAGGAGCAACGTTGGCCCACCTAATATGGTGCCCCTGAAAGAGTGGCCAACAAATCTGCCCTTGAGGCGGCTGTATTGATGAAAAGTTAACACAGGTGGGTATTGGAAATAAGTAAAAAAATGCGTCGTAAATAGTGTGTGTACGGGAAGAACGATACGAACATTTTAATTTGATAAACTTAAGTTGTTCCTCACCAAACTATGATATTTGATTGTCATTACTTGCATTGTTATTGCCTGGAACCTTCAATTTTCTTATCATTTACGCTAATAACTCTAATGCTAATTTTTAGTCTCTTTTTTAGCATGAAAATGTAAGATAAGTGAGAGGGAAAAACATTTAGATGATTTGAAATGAATATTTTAGCCAAAAGAGTTCACTAAATACAGATTTGTAAAAAAGAAGCAAAAGAATCAGGTCTTCAAGTTACGAAGATTAGATCATGTCAGTTGACAGAGATGCGATTTCATTCAAAATGAAAATAATTTCTAGATTTTTCACAATAATCTGCAAATTTGATATAAATTTGTCAGATAATTACAGACCGTCTGTAAATTTGAGAAAAGCAGTTTTTTTTCCATATCCATTGAATGATAAATGGGATAGTTTACTATGCAATTTCTTAATATCCTTTAAGGGTAATAAGCTGCCAAATTCTCCAAACATTAAATATAATATATGGACAAATTCCTCATTAGATTTCACTTATTATTCATGCTCAAATTTATTAAATGAATTTCAAGCATATATACATCTCTCAAATCCAATAAAGAGACAAATTTTTCAAACAATTTCTTTATGCCTATTTAATGTAATAAACGGGAAATGTGCGGAACAATGTACATACATCCATTAGATGTAATGAACAAGAAGAATTTTCAAACTAGCACACTTTTATATTAGATGCAATAACCGGACAAAATTTACCAGGCAATATCTATTTCAAGTAATAAGGCACAAAATTCTCAAAGCACAAAATTCTCCAAACAATATCCATTCGTTGCAACAAGCAACAAATTCAACAAACAATTTGCCTATATCCGTTGGACGTAATAAGCGTAATATTTACATCTACCAAACAATTTGCCTTTCCCCGTTAGACATAATAAATAGGGAGATCTACCAAACAATTTGTATGCATTTGCTGCTATGTACAGGAATATTTACCTAACGATTCGACATTCATCAGATTCTCATCGGTTGCCCGATAAAGTTTATCATATTCCTTGCACCACTTTAGTTTAAAAGAACGATGCCTCACTCTTTGGGTTTTTTTAGAACGTGAATGATGACAAGTAGACTTCCTCTTGTCCTTGTGTACGTATGTTGCCGTATATTATTTCAATGATCAGCAGGGTTCTAATGAGCTGGCTACCATTTGTTACAGACGTCTTGAATTCTGAAAAGAAGTTTCCCCGTCGATTGTTTTCATGTTCAATTGGAATTTATGATCAAACGCAACGTGTATGGACAACAGAAGATTCGTGAGATGGCGGCTGTTTGCTGTCAATGGTTATATTGTTGATTGGAAAAACAACGCCATAAATATCATCAATGTTAGCTTTGCGCTATTGTTTACCTGAAAATATCTTGAAATCACGCTAATGATCCTTGATGCTCTAAATTGTTTCTGCTTTTATTAGTTTTTCAGCTGAGCAGATCATTGTTTTTGTAGAAAATAATTATACTTAAAAAACAATTTAATTAACTTTCAAAAACCCGCCTAAATATTTATTTGTTTAATTGTAATATTTTGTGCTATGTCAAGCAGTTTAAAAGAGACTAATCAAAATTTTAATTTATTTCATAAAAACATTAGCTTCGACGGCGTAATTAGAGTATTTTTCATTTTATAATTATGTTTTAAAAGATTTTAGAGTGATTTAGCAAATCATGGACGGCCAACCCGTAACTTGAGTGCCATGATTTGGCACATTGGAAACTCTGGCTGGCGAAGACTTATTGAAAATTTTTAAAAAATAACTTTGTTAGCTTCAGGGATTTTGACGAAATCTAAAAACGCCATACTACTCAAACAATATTGAATTTTGGAAATCGTATCAATAAGAAATTTTCTCACTTTAGGCTATTAAAAAGTCGGATGTTGTTGTAGATTTGGATGAACATATGTTTTTAAAGAAATGTTTTATATTATGAGAACAAAATAAAATAAATAAATTCCAGAATAACAAAACCCGCATATCACTGAAGATTTAACCATATTCATTTAAGACACCTAATTTTTGCTATAATTTATTATAGAATTATAATTTTATTGTATATATTAAAGAGCCACATCAATAAATCAATCTTCCAATGGGAATTCGAATTCCAGCAATGGCTGATTGATACGAATTCTGCTTCCAGCTCGCACAGACCACAGTGCTGGCGCAAAGTATCGTCAGTTGTAGAAAGATCATAGATTAGAATCTCCTTGCCATCGGGCTAACTGTGGAAGATTTTCGTGATTTTCCTCTTCGTGTAACGTAAATGCTGGTTAGCTCCATCAAAAAGTCACTAACGAGGGCTAGTTTGTCCCAATACACTTAAGATAAATATCTTACTGTTTGCACAAATAAATTATTTTCAACTAATAATAATAATAAATCATAATCATACAAATTAGAAATGTGATATAACCATAATTCTTACTTTGCCTGTTAATCAATGCCTAGTCTGAGTTAGCAAAATTAAACAATTTCTTGCTTTGCAGGTGGATTTAGGATATTGCATACAAGATGGGTTTCCTTTTCTGCCAGTAGCATATTTAATAAATTTTATAACGTTATTGAGCTATTTATAACTTTAAAGAACGTTAACTATTATAATTTGGATGTAAATTTATTATAGAAAATGTGCTTGTTTGGTTTTCCATATTTAAACATTTTTAACCCATCTCACATTTTTAAGACATGAAATTCCTTAATGGTAATCTAACTTTTGAAAACTGTTCCACAAATTGCATTAGTAAAATTATTATAAAATTCATTTCTGATATTGTCTTTAGGCTATGCTCTTACAAAAAGTCTCTAGAGTTCGAATCATTTCCCAGAAAATGTACTCATCTAACCCATACACCAATTTATCTTCTCCAATGAAGAAAAATCGATCAAAAAGTTACCCATTTCGAAATCCCTAATCATAATGATGTTACCGCCTCCGGTCACTTATGTATAACGCATCAGAAACGGCACCCATTTTAAAAGAACAGAAAAATCAAGAAAAAAAAATTTTTTTGCGCCAAATATTGGCATTATGAAGCAGAATTTTCCCCTCTTACATCAGTTTTAGACCGGAACTATCTTCCTTTGCCGCCTGGGGAGCCAAGACTGAGATTTTTCACCGCTATTTCAGAAATCGCTATATCTCATGAAATATGTATGACTCTTAAACGCTTTCTCTTGTGGTTGAAGAGAAGTGAAGAGGGTTTTTTTTTTCTTTTCCTTTTAGGGTATACAGCCAAATACGGTTTTTCATTTGGTAAGAAACTGAAAATTTATTTACAGCGCTTTGAAAAAAAGTTTTTTTTTTCATAGTTGTATTTCTTTATCGTTCTTTCCAAATTAAAATAAAGATTTAATGCAAAATACTAAAAATGGAATTAAATTTCGCGTTTATTGAAAATTTAAGAAATCGCTTAAAAAATTTAATTCAAGCAAAATATTATCTTCAATTATTTATTTTTTTATACTTCTAATGTATTCTTACACATTAGAAATATATTTTGATACATTCATAATAAAGAACGCATCCTAATTGTTTTCACTAAGTACGAGGGATCAGATTATCAATTTATAATTTCTATCCAACAATCTATCCAGTTTATTCGTCTACAATCTATCAAAATATGAAAATTGTTTAGTCATTTTTCTTCACTCTTTTAACCAAAACAACCAATTTCATTAAAATGTTAAATTATAGAACTCGTGTTGAATCTGTTGCATCATAGTAAATATTTTAAATCTTCTCTTTAGTGTTACAACTTTACAAAAGATCTGGATTATTATTCATCTTTGTTAAAATTGATGAAGAAAATCATGCTTCAGTTCCTCAAATTTTAAAAAAAAAGTATATGTTAAAAATTAAGAAATTAATTTCTAGAAATTATTTTCAGTTATTCTCCCGAAGGAAACAATAATTTTCATATTGCATTAGGATTAACGAAGATCAGGTGAAAGTCTTTTCGCAACGAGCAATAAATCTTAAGAGTTTATGTACTATCTATAAATACCAGATTATTAAATCCAGTTAATACAATTTCTCACGAATTATCAAAATATAAAAATTGTTCAGACATGTTTTTTTCAATCTTTTAACCAATGCAATAATTCTTATTAAAATGTTGAACTACTAATGTGTGTTAAGGCTGTTACATCAAAGTAAACATTTTATATCGTTTCCTTTTTAGCAAGTGACAACTTTACAAAAAAAAACTTGATTATTAATCATCCTGGTTAGAATTGATGGAAAAACTAGTATTTGACGCAACAAATTTAAGAAATGTTTTAAATTCTATGACATAACCTTCTAGAAAATCTAATTTTTCTCAAATCTTCTCCCAAAAGAAAAAATTATCTCCATGTTGTAATAAGAGTTTTCACTAACGAAGCTCGTGCGATTGTTCTTTTTCAACAAACAATAACACATAAAAGAATTATGAACAATCTATAAATAGCAGGTTATTAAATCCGATCGATTAAATAATTTCTTAAGATCTATAAAGATATAAAAATCTTTAAGATATTTTTTCACTTGTTTAATCAAATCAATAAAATTTATTAAAATGTTAAAATTACTCAACATGAGTTAAATGCTGCTACATCAAAATAAACATTTCATATCTTTTCCGCTTTAGCGTGTTATAACTTTACAAAAAGTAAAACATCTTGATTGTTAATCATCTTGGTTACAATTGATGGAGAAACTCGTATTTTGATTCGACAACTTTTAAATACATGTTAAAACTATGACATCTAGGAATTCCAATTTTTTTTTCAATTCTCCCGGAAGCTACAATCATCTTCATATTGTATGACTAACGAAGATCATGCAAATCTCCTTTTGCAATAAACAATAAATCATAAAAACAGTTATGAGCTATCTATAAATTCCAGATTATCAAATCCAATCAATGTAAAATTTCTAAAAATCTATCAGGATAAAAAAAATCTTTCATACTTGTTTTCGCTTATTTAACCAAAACAATCAATTTCATTAAAAATGTCAAATAACTCAGCCCGTGTTAAATCTGTGGCATCAAAGTAAACATTCTATATCTTTTCCTCTTTAGCATGTTACAACTTTTCAAATAGCGTTCCCATTGTTATTCATCTCAGGTACAATTGATGAAGCCATTAAANAGGTTATTAAATCCGATTGATTAAATAATTTCTTAAGATCCATCAAGATATAAAAATCTTTAAGATATTTTTTCACTTGTTTAATCAAAACAATAAAATTTATTAAAATGTTAAAATTACTCAACATGTGTTAAATGCTGCTACATCAAAATAAACATTTTATATCTTTTCCGCTTTAGCGTGTTATAACTTTACAAAAAATAAAACATCTTGATTTTTAATCATCCTGGTTACAATTGATGGAGAAACTCGTATTTTGATTCGAAAACTTTTAAATAAATGTGAAAACTATGACATAACCTTCTAGGAATTCCGATTTTTTTCAATTCTCCCGGAAGCTATAATCATCTTCATATTGTATGACTAACGAAGATCATGTAAATCTCCTTTTGCAATAAACAATAAATCATAAAAACAGTTATGAGCTATCTATAAATTCCAGATTATCAAATCCAATCAATGTAAAATTTCTAAAAATCTATCAGGATAAAAAAAATCTTTCATACTTGTTTTCGCTTATTTAACCAAAACAATCAATTTCATTAAAAATGTCAAATAACTCAGCCCGTGTTAAATCTGTGGCATCAAAGTAAACATTCTATATCTTTTCCTCTTTAGCATGTTACAACTTTTCAAATAGCGTTTCTATTGTTATTCATCTCAGGTACAATTGATGAAGCCATTAAATATTTAGATTCTACAAATTTAGAAAAGTATGTTAAAAACTATGACATAACCTTCTATAAATTCTAATTTTTTAATCCCGGAAGCTACAATCTTTCAATTGTGATTGTGTTATGGCTAATGAAGAACATGTGAATGTCCTTTTACAACCAACAAAGTGCAAAAGAAATACCAGGCAATCTACCTTTGTCCCCTGTCAAATCTTTATATCCAATTTGTAATTTCTCATGATGTATCAAGTCCCTGTCTTCGGTTGAAGAGGTCTGCTGTGGCAGTGAATTTTTCACCCATGGGACAGCTGGTGACTTAATGAATATTTATAACAAATTGACTTATCAATTCATTCAAGAGCTTTGATGTTAAGAATCGCAATCATTCATCAAGCATTTCAAAAAGTTCAAATGATGCGCCTATGATACATCAATGCTCGATGGGGAAAGAAAAAAAATCTTTAAGAAGCGAGACAGGATGACAGGTACGATGTTACTAAATGCTTACATGCTGAAGGAAGAGTATAGACTAATTATGGGGTCAATTCTAACCAGGCGACATTTTTTTTATTCATTTATTAAATTCTACTGGTCAATGCTTCTAATGGAACTGTGCACCCATAGCTTTAACAAAATGGTTTCGTTAGAAATAATCTTGAAATGAGTATTGTAAGTAAATTTAGACCGAACTAATCTGTCAGGTGATCTAAATGAAATTTATTGCTTCACTTTTTTAGTTACTCATATCAGTTTATCAAACTGGAAGTGCTATTGCACTGATCCGAAATGCATAAAAAACGCCAATAGTGAACACTGATCTTTCTACTTTTTCGGTTTCATCCTTTCTAAATTAATATATTGTGCTTTAATGTTTACAAACAGAGAGTTTAAACTGTATAGAGTACACACCAGTGGCACTTATTTTTCAGGAACGGCTGTTTTTTTAAAAATGAGTGATCTCCAAAAAACAGTGATTCAAAGTAAGAGTTTGGCTTAAGTTTGAATCTTAATACGAGTGCTCATTACCTTATATCGGTACTTCATGTTTCTTGCTTACTTAGTGAACTGTTACTTATAACTAAGTTATAAGTTCAAATTGTGATCACGTAATCACATCTATTAAATGGATTTAACTACGTTCATTTTGAAAAATACCGCTATTGCCAATTTTATAAGCAAAATGTAAACTTCTTGTAAATATCACAGAAAGTTGTTTCAAAATATATATATCTACCATTTTTTATTGCACTATTGAATTTAGGACTAAACAAAAAATACTAGATTTTTGGAATATTTAATAGATGAATTACAAAATTTTATTTCTTTTTTCCCAAATTAAATGGTTTATAATTAAATCAAATGAAAAATCGTTTTCACAATTTCTTGAGATAATTGTCTCAAAAATTTTCCTATTTCCCATAGAGTCAGCTCTAGTAACAGAATCCCTTCAGGATGTTACAGCAGATAATACAACCTTTGCAAATTATTTTTCAAAGTTTTCTTCGATTTTTAAAATTAAACAAATACATTGACATACAAAATTGGTGAGACTTGTATTTAAAACGTAGCCTTAAAACATAACTTATTTTCAATAAAAAGTCAAATCTTAATTTCGAAAAGAACGAAAGGTAATTTTTTTTCCTTCTTTTACTTGATAGCAGGCATAACTGTAGAGGGATTTATTTCATTTTTCAGTACCATTGTGTGAAATTTAACTTAAATTTAAACAACAAAAAGTTTTCACGCATAAATTTTAAATACCTTATGCCTGCAACTTTTGTCACGCATGTTAGATTAATCTGAATTTTCACAATTATAATCTCTGATTGTGTTAAGGTCGCAAATTTTGATTTATAAAGTTAGTGTTGCAGCTTTACTCCGTTGCGAGAACTTAACATTTCCAGTTAAATTACAAAATTGTTGCTTTATAAAAATCTGGACGTGTCTATTCAAGCAAACTCAGTTTAAAGAAATCTATCGGTGTAATAATCTTGTCCAGGTTCCAAAATAAAAGAGAAATAAAAAAGAATTGTGAAAGGATGGGGTTTTAATTTACATTAACATTTCGCTTTGTCGGAAAAAAAATCGTGGAATTTCTGAACGATAACGTAAATCAAATCTAATATTTTAATCCTAGAAATACCAAATACAAGTGCAACTAAATACAGGTGTTACAAAATAGCTTGACGGTTTTTAAAAAATTGAATAAGGGAAAGGGTTAAAACAAAAACAATTCCTTTAACAAATTCAGTGAAAAGCCAGAACTTTTTCTTCTTAGCGATTCTGGTTTTAGTTCAAAATATAATCAGCTGATGTCTTGGTAACTGGTAAATCAAAGTAAAATAATTGAAAGTATTTTAACTGTCCACCATCAGGCAAAATCACGTGTTATCGGAAAAAATAATTTGAATACATCTAAACAAGAAAAAAGCAGTTAAAAGAGCTTAAACGTCACTTGGTGGGATACATCTGAACTAAAACTCTGGGAGGAAAGTTTTATGCCTACTGCAATGAATTTGCATCACTTTTTTTTTTACACAAATGTTTCATTTTTGAAAACCGTCAACTTCACTTGGAACGTGAAGTTGATATTTGCTCTAAGTTTTGTGTACGAGTATGTAGATAGAAAATTTTGAAGTACCCAAGATTTTACTGAGATCTAATCTCAATTTATACCAGATTTTTTATAACACAACATTTGATTACCTGAACTATCAAAAATTTGAAGCAAGTAATTTTTTTAGGTTTTTAAGTGTTACATGTTGCAACTTGCTGTTGCAACAAATGTGGAAACGACTTGCTACAACGAGCGTTGCTACAAAGTTACAAAAAATATAGAAGAGTTCACCATTTTTAAGCTTACAAATATTTCGCGAAAACAAAAGTTCTAGCAATCACCATCAACGTTACATTTAACGTTTATTATAAGTTTCACAAAATGTTAGTTTTGTTAAAATGTACTTTAGTTAGTACTTTACTTTTTAAGTAAATATTACTTTAGTTTTATTAAAATGTACTTTAAATAATTACGAGCTAGCATTAAAGTTTCTAAGATGAAAAAACTTTAGTTTTCTTTTAAGTTTCAAATATTTAGATAAGCTTCCTTAAAATAATTTAAAAATAATATAGTAATTATAAGACCTCACTCAATTTTTATTCATCTTAAAATGCTATAATTACCATGTGATAAAATTCGTTGTTATGACTAGATAATTATAGTTTATGAAATTTTTAAAATAACATTGTTATAGAATACATTATTAATATCTTAAAAGTAGGAATAACTAAATTTTAACATTTTCAAATATGATTCTGAATTTTTATATTCCTTGCACTTAATATAAATTCCATTTTGTTTTTCAATAGATATTGTTTAGAACAAAATTTCATTCCAATAGCTTATCAGTTTTCTCTATATTTCATGATTGTTAGTACAATAAGTACTTAAAAAATCACATTATTTAAACTCTTTGATTCCTTCGATGATAATAGTTGAATAATATTTAAAGCTTACCTGTCATAGCAAAACATAATTCAAGATGTCGGCGATAAATAAAAAAAATTCTTCTTTTTTTAATTCAATTACAGCTTAAAATTTCCACGATGATTCACACACAAGCATCCATCAATATAATCATACACCTGAGATAGTCCCGCAGTGGACTGATCGTTAAGACACGGTTCCCATCAGATCACCGAAGTCAAGCATCACCAGCTGCGGTCAGTGTGTGGGTGGGTGTCCACTTGGTTCAGTCTGCGTAGGCACCGAGGGTGTGCGGTATTGGTCCTCGTTAAACTGTGCTACCGTAAAGTGATTGACTTCGCGTGCAGGTCGTTGGGCTACCGAAATTGTGATGGCATGTCTTCGGATCATCCTCAGGGATGTTTCCCAGACCGTCGCCAATAGCCCATTGTGCAGCTCTAGTGCGACGTAAATCAGCAACAACAACAACAACAAAACCTGAGATAAGTAATTAATTAAATGTTTTGAGTGAAGCTATGCTAGTGATGCAAAATTTTCAACTTGACCAAATATTTTCAACTTGATAATTTATTCTTTATTATTTGATTATGCTTTTGCAAATCTTTACGAACAATGTCGGGTTTAAGTTTTTGCTGCAAACGGCGATTAGCATTTGTTCATTTCATGACTGTTTATTAAATTGATTGATTCAATTCGTTCTCTGATTGATTCTATTTTTACATGACGTCATTATTCTTTATTTAATAATAGTTCCTTTATAAATATTTTAACTGTTTCTTTCAGAGAAATACACTACAATAAGAATTTAAGACTTCAAAGAATAATAGCGATTCACAAAGTTTTGAAACTAAGGAAACATTTCAACTAGATGTGATTTGATTGTTCTACTTTAAATGCACCAATCAAAATCTCAATTTCTAAATGTATATCTTATCTAAATTTTTATTTTGATAAAAAAAGTGACAAAAAATATTGTCGCGTTGGAAAATTTGTTATATTAAAAGGAAGAATTCGTTTCGAAAATATTTGAATTCTTTGAAAAATCGTTTATATAACAAAAAGACCAGAGGATATCTCCATTTTTCTCTTTCGGTACACGAACCAATGACCTTTTTCTGTCTTAACCCAATACCGTAATCGCTCCGGTTTACACAGACCACTCCGGTTTATCGTCAGTGTTTGCAAGCAAGCTAGGTACAGGCACTTTGTTGTGGAACTGGAGCTTGGAACATTTTTACCACCGGCTGAAAGCATAAGATCGTGATTTCGATCTTAATTGAATTTTTCGACCCTGATTGAAAAGAAAAAAAACTACGCATAAAATTTTTATAAGAGTGCCTTGGTTATGTAGGATATTGTTCTTAAACCAAAACACCTCGAAATGATAAAAGTATCAGGTTGGATTCCTACATTAACTTTGAATGCATCTTCCCCCCTTTTTTTGCTGTCTTTCAAATATGCCTGCCATAGTTCCGTTTCCCCAGAAGCTTGAAGATGTATGTATACATCTTTCTAGATTTTACTTTTTACAAATCTTGTAGAGAGAGGCGCGATGGCTCAGGGGATAGAGCGTTCGCCTTACAATAAGGCGAACCGGGTTCAAATCCCAGTCGATTCGAATTCCGCATCCGGCTTGCACCGACCACAGTGCTGACATGAAATATCCTCAGTGGTAGACGGATCATGGGTTAGAGTCCCCTTGCCGTCAGGCTAACCATGGGAGGTTCTCGTGGTCTTCCTCTCCATGTAACGCAAATGCAGGTTAGCTGTATCAAAAAGTCTTCCACGAAGGCAAATTTCTCCCTATACTTGATCCAGGAGTTTCCTTGTCTTCTAGATTGGGTTCAAAATTACAAGGCTACGGAGTTGAACATTAGATGTCGTAAACCCATAAAATTGGGTCAACTGTTCAACGACGGTTGTAAAATAAAATATAAAAACTAGGCCTAGCTCGAAATTGTTTAAGAAAATGGACATCTCTTGTCTTCTGGATTGGGTACAAAATCACAAGGTTACTGGGTCGGCTGTTCAACGACGGTTATAAAATAAAATAAAATTTTGTAGAGATATAAGATTATATGGCTACAAGTTAAATAATTCATCACATAGCTCGGCATGATTTTAAATTAAGCGGTGTATTATCTGTGCTTAAGAAAAACTTAATAGAACTGGAAACATAAGGTTAAACTTGAGACTGATTATTTTTATTGAACTTACATTATTTATCAGGAATTACAGAAGTTAAATTAAGGTTATGCATTCACTGTACGGGTCACAAAATAAAAAGTAAAACACCTTATTAAATTTTGATCTATTGACCTGATTCTTGACCCTCAAAATACGAGAGAAACCGCAATCGGTAAAATAAGGTCCCAATAGTTTAAATAAGAGAGTGGTCGAATGTTTGAGACCCTGAATTTTAATTTCCCTTTTTGCATATTTTGCCTCATCAATGGAGCTTTTTAAGCGAATCTAAAGAATATTGCATTCAATTGCATAACTCGTATTATTTGCATTACGCGCAAAAAATTAATATTTATAAGGATTAATTATTTTCATTTTTTTGGTTGATTTTGGTCAAAAAACTATGAATAGTTAAGAACACCAATTTCTTTCGTCGTTTTAAACTAAAGTTCTTGAGAAATGCAAATTCAAAAATACGACTTTTTTTAAATTTTATTAAAGTGGAGCTGTTTGTTCGATTTCTAATGAATTTTTAATGCCATAGAATTATAAGAATCTTAACAAATAATACATTAATTAACAAAATACAATAAATAATCATGAAAATATTATTTTCCATGAAATTACTTTCTAACAAATGGGCTTTTAAGACTGTGCCAGGATAGCCTTGTCGGTAGTGCGGTCGGTCAATGTTCGAGAGTTCGTGGGTTCGAACCCCGCGGTCCGAAGACTCCCCGTTTAGTAATATGGTGACTGACTGATGCACATTAAATCTGTTGAGTCGCAAAATCCTCCATGTTCCCATAACAAATCAACACCTCTAGGGGTACTGGATTGGAGATCGATTGTTCTCTGATTCAGGTGAAAATTACGTTCTGTGGATGAATGAGTGGATGTATGAATGGGTCCGCCCTGTAAACTGGTGTGACGTATGGGTGTGGCAGAAGTCGAATTCTTGACCATAGACGGCACCTCTGGAAAAAAAGAACAATCTTACCCCTCTGCCGAAACAGGCATACGAGAGAGAAAGAATAGTTTTAAACATAATTATGAGTATTTTGTCATACTCAGGAAATCGGCAGCTTTCCCAACTAAACTGTTAATACAATATTTCTTTTGATTATAGTTTTCTTCCATGTACCAAGAAAAGAAAATTACACTTATTAGGGTCATGTTTATTTTAAACTTTTTTCTCATAACTTAAAATATCGTTTGCACAAATAAACTGGCGCATTTAAAGTTATACCTTCGAACTATTCCGATTTCATCATAGTACATCAAAACCCGTTGATTAGATTAAGAGTTTTTTAGGTCAGCAGGCTTTATATCGATGCGAGAAGAGGTGAGAGTCGACTTTCTTTACATTCTTTAGCCGTAAGATCCCAATAGCCCTCTTCTTATTTCTAAAGGCTTGTGTGGGGGGGCGGAGTTATCGACCATGCCAACTGTCATCCATCAAAAGGTACCTCATGATTGAATCAAGTTAGCATGCTTTATATATTAGTGAATTGATGTTTAATAATTGTAGTGGTAGTTACGCCACAGTACTCCCCCACCAGAATTTTATCAGGGATATAATTCGATGAACAGATCTCATTAGTTGATGTACTTGTGAAAGACCGGGAGAGAGTCACCGGATTTTTTGAGTGCTGAATGTGAGAGGCGTATAAACATCACAATCGAAGTTGTTCCTGTGTTGCCATTAGCAGTCGAGAGTATGCAGGCGTTGAGAGTGTAGACGTTGTGTGTATGTTCGAGACGAGACTGAGAAGCAACAGCGCAGGAGATGAATGATGCATTCACAAATAGCAAGTCAACTGTTCTATGTGGACTATCCATCGAAGTAGGCGTTACCGTTAAGAGATTGTGAAGTGGGCGTTACTTGCGTGAGCAAATCACGTTCGAAGGTCACCAATGTGGGGGGAGTAGTTACAGACCATGCCAACCGTCATCTATCAAAAGGTACCTCGTGATTGAATCAAATCCTAATCCTAATCCTGTAGTTTGGCCGAGGTGCCTGAGGCCATAGGGCCCTTTACCTCTTCATCTTGTGTTGCAGATCCTTCTGGTGTAACCTTGAGGTCTTTGTTCCTAGAATTGAAATTAGAAAATTAGTATGAGCCATTGCTCAGGTATAATCATAAAGATGATTTAATAGTAAAATTATGAGATATTAGTAAATATTAACATAGTAAAATAAAATAAAGTAGAAATATACATGATAATACATAAATATGCAATTAGAAATAAGAAAGTCCTGTAAAGAAAAAGTGGAGATTATTATTGACTCCTGATTAGGAGTCTGTTAGATTGCTCGCCAATAAAGCAAAAGTCAAGATTATAATGACCCATTATAGGGTATGGTCCGATTTATAATTATGAGGTATGGTCCATTATGAGTCNAAGTATTTTTTTGGCGTCAGCTCTACGTCAACTTTCCGCTGACGCCCAGATAAGGCGCTAGTTCTAAGAAACCAGGCCTTGAGCTAACAGACCAGTATTTTGTTGGCGTCAGCGGGACGTTGACGTCCCGCTGACTCTGAGATAAGGCGCTTGTCCTAAGAAACCAGACCTTTAGCTGTTGCCATACACTATCTTCAATTACCATCAAAACTACCATACTGGATATCATATCTGGCAAACTTTTCCTCCTAAAATAATCTTTCACAGAAGCAACTAAGTCTTAAACTTCGAATCGTGTAAGTTCCAGTTTGTCCTCATATTCTTATAAGACAGTTTGAGTCAGGTAGAAAATGAAACTTGGATTTAAAATTTTGCTGATGGTGCGACCCCAATTATTTTTCATTATGCTTCTTCTCTCCGCGTTAATCAAATTTATAACTATACGGAACCTAGATTACTGCTGATTTCCTTTTTCGTGCAGTACCGCAGTAGACTGGTCGTAAAGACACGGTTCCCAGTAGAGCACCAAAGTCATGCATCACTAGCTGCGTTCAGTAAACGGGATGGGTTGGAGACCACTTTGATCAGCCTGCGTAGTGATCGAGGGTACACCGTATTGGTCCTCGTTAAACTGCTCTATCATAAAGAGCTCGACTTCCCGCACAAGTCGTTGAACTACCGAAGCAGAGGAGCAATTCCCTCTACAGAGAATCAAAATTGTGATGGCATGTCTTCAAATCATTCTCAGGGATGTTTCAAGGACAGTCGCCAATAGTCCATTGTGCTGCTCTAGTGCGGCGTAAATAAAACACATACTTTTCTTTTAGTGCGTCTTTCAAGTACACAACGTTCATTAATAATTTTCATAAAAAAGCACCGCTGTGAAACTAAAAAATATCCGAAGTAAAATGTAATTAGAAATGCAAATCTTCTGATTTTATAATAATTTTTCATAAAATAAAAACTTAGTGAAGGGATAAAGCAATTTAGAAAAAGGCACTGGATTTTCTGAAACCCGAACTTTAAATGTGGCAGAAAATGAGATTTTTTCTTAGAAATATATAATTTGAAAGAAATAAAATTAATAAATTAAGTAAATTTCAACAACTTAAACTTAATTGGAGTTTTTTTTTAATTAGTGCATACAAATTATAAATTTTAATTGTTAGCATTATTACATGCTGCATGATATTTTTATAGTGCATCTCTTTTCATTTTAGTCACGAAATAAAATTCACTAGACTTAACAAATAAATATTTGAATTCCATAAAACTGTTCAAAAAGTTACTTGAATCCGTCAACCTTTCTTTGTAATAGAAACCGAATCTTTTTCCTTTATAATCGAAGATTCCGACCAACAAGAGTAAAACCAACTGTACATTTCTGCATAGACAATATCTTTATAAAGACATACAAACAAAAAGATCTTAAAGTACCAATTTTTAAGACATAAAATTATACAAAATGATATTAGACGCTGAGTTTTATAAGACTTACCAATATCTCAATTGCATTCCAGCGTCCATTGTGCATCTACAATGCACACTGGACGCTACTTTCATTAACAATATGAAATTTCATTTTTAAACTGGTGCAATGGAATTGTTTCAAATCTATCTCTATGAAACATAATTATTTAGTTTAATGATTTTATAACTATACTTTTCTTGTAAGATATGAATAACGAATTGAACTTCTGAGACTTCGGGATTTAAATTTTGCTTATAGGAACATAAATAACAAAAGGCAAATGCATGTTTTCACGATGTTTCCTCGTAAGTTCAAGAGAAAAAAAACTATTTAATCTCTTTCCAGTTAAAACCAACCGATCATTATTCTCCAGTTGAAATGTTCACGAACTACATCTGCTTAAACTTTTACCCAGCATTCATCAGTGTTCAGAGGAAATCATCATCCAATTTATCAAAGGCCCCTTCTTAATTGATGTCACAAGTACTCGCTACAACAGTTCAACTATTGAAACATGTAAATGCCATTAGTACAAAGATGCTGATAAGGAACAAAAATGGTGGAAAAACAAGAAATGGGTTAAACGAAGAAATTAAGACAAGGGAAACCGTCCTTATCAATCATTTCAAATGTAATAGCACGTTGGCGACTTCAGTATGATTTGTTTCTTCAATTGGCGCTTTCTGCGAAGACCAATTGCGATATCCCTCTAATTAAACTGTCCGATTCGCTGATATCAAGAAAGTTGTTGGGGCGCTACTTCAGGGTGCTTTAGAAGTCAAATCTCCAGATCAAACTGAAAAACCAGTTTCAATGATTTAACTGTAAATAACAGGAAGGAGAAATGATTTAAAATTTCAATTTATATGTATTAGGTAGTTAAAGTATCCATATTTTTTTTAACAAGTCTTATGCCTATACTACCTAAAATTATTTTAATGAAATAAGTGGCACAGTCCTGGTTTTATTCATTTATAAGTAGTTTGCGTGCTGCTTCAATGTGCTTTAGAAGTTAAAAATCTAGAGAAAAAAATCTAAAGAACCAGTTTCGATGACTGAACTTAAAATAACAGGAAGAAGAAATTACTTAAAATTTCTACTTATACGCGTTTAGTAGTTAAAGTATGCATATTTTTTCTTTCATTTGGCAAGTTTTAAGACTATTTATTAACTACCAAAAATTATTCTTTTATAATAAATCACGCATTCTGACAAATAATTGAAAAAATGACAACTGACAAAACAAAAATATTAAATCTGAGCTAGACCGTTTGATTTGTGATTAACAGATAAAAGTCAATTTCTAGCAAAATTAACTCCATCTGAAATGGGTTTTTTTTAAACCTGTTGGACGTAAACACTTTTTAACTTGGTTTTGTTCTTTCAAAAAATACAAATTTTTTAGCTGTTTTTAAACTAAATGTTTAAATTCAGATTTCCCTAAAAGAAATACAATATATAGATTTTTTCTTTTTTGCGTAGTAGATAATTTTAGATTCCTGTAGCATCTGTTAAAAGGATTACAGAGAAACAATACCTTAAATCTCCTAATTAATCTATGTCTGAAATCATAGTTGCAAAACACCATTACAACAATATTAAGAGTAACAACGCATTAGAGATTAATAAATTCTTTTTGAAAAAAAAAAGAATGCTTTAAACAGACACTGGTTAAAATTCATTTCTATAAATCCCCCGCATGATTTAAAACATGGGTGCTTACATGGTTAATTTAATGACCCAACAGACCAATAACGCAGACGACAACGGAATGAATTGCACCCAAAACACAAATATTTCGATCTGGTTAATGGGTGTTGGTTCTTTAATTCCAAGAAAACTTACTAATCCAAGGGGGCGATAAAATTTTTACTTTCTCTCTTTCTTTTTGTGGAAAGTTCGGAAAATGCAAACCAAAGGGGGATTAAAAAGTAAATTAGAACTTTCGCTGGGATCAGTGCTAATGCAATCGTAGAAAAGCTCCTGTAGTAGCATTAAAAGGAGGGGGTCGTGTCCGGGAAAAGAGTTTTCTGGAAAACAAGCACACGATCAATCCAAGAAGGACTGTCTAGGGAACAAGAAATTCTGGCCCTGGTGTAATCCCTAGACAGTCTTTGGAGTGGAGGGGGTATAGGGAGGCATTTTAATTTCGCCGTTTGGTTCTCTATTCCAATGATGTATCAGCAAATAGGGACGTTAGGGCGGCGGGTGGGTCCAACTTTGCATATTTCTTGGCTACTTGCCCTCGTACACTCCTTTACCCCCTACTCAAATTTCCCTGAGGTTTAAAGGTGTAGGTAAGGGGGTAGAAGACATTCAAGAATTTTCTTTCTTCAATAATAGATGAACACAATAAATAGTGGAATAGCAAATTCGGCGCTATTTTAGCGCTTAATGGGCGGATGGGCGCAGAAGGATAAGCCCCACGGGAGCTGTGCCGGGGCGGCTCCTATCTTCCTTTTTGACGACCCCTTACCCCGTCCCTTCTTATTCAATTTCTTGTCACAGCGCATGCGCGTCCTCCGGGGGTTACCCAAGGGATCCGATTTAATTAGAAAAGCGAAAGGTAGAGTTTGGTTTTGAGATAGAGTTCTGGAGAAATTTCTTTTTCCCGTTTTGGAAAAGAGAAAAGTTCAACTGGAGTCGGGGGTCCACCCCCCTCCTTTTATTGGTGACGGAGGAAGTGTATAACTACATTAGGGGCACCCATCAATACTCCTCAAGCCAAAGACGAATGTGATACTTCCATACTAAGAATTTATTTCGGAAGAAATACCGGTGTATTGTTCATTAAAGCGTCCTTCGGGACGCAACTTTGACGCTTAAAGGGATGCAAGAGGAGATGGGACGAGGAAAAAAAACGCTGTCATATTTATTTCGCGTTCTAATTAAAATTGTTGATTGAATTTTTATGTGTCGGTAAATTGCTAATGAGTTAGTAAAAATAAGAAAGAGTTTAATACCACAGTAAATGAACTGAGTGAAAAATTTGTTTATGGTAAATGCAAGAAAAGCTGCCAATGAATTTCATGAACATTATTTTGATATATTTTCAATATTCTTCATGTATTATTTCAGAACACCATTCGTTATTGACATTAATCAAAAACTTAAGAGGAAAGGACACCGAATGCAGCGCGCAATTTTTTTCTCTGTCTTAAAATCCACGTTAGCTCGAAACTCATTTTCGTTCGCATTCATCCATTTTTTTTCTGTTATTTTATCGCTCAAAACAATCCGGATCAGATTTGATCAAGAATTTTACCCACTTAATTACAAGTGTATTTGCCAAACGAGACAAAATGTATCCTTTACCACGCATCACCCTCGTTGCAACACATGACACGTGAAATTTAAAATTTTCTACAGTTGGCTTCTCCTTCACATCAATAATTTTAATACTTCTGCTACCTTCTATGTAAAAGTGTACCGAACTCATACTTTAGGTGGTTTGTGTGATTTAATGACTGGGGGACAATGTATAATTAAAGGTGTACATGGTTCTTTATATATATATCCCACCTTACTTTTTCCAAATTACTTTCCTGCAACATTCTAGCGTCCTGCGATGGACTGATCATAAGGACACAGTTCCCAGTAGAACACCGAAGTCAAGCATCACTGGTTGCGGTCAGTAAGCGGATGGGTGACCACTTTGATCAGTCTGCGTGGGGACCGAGGGTGTCGGTACTCGTTAAACTGTTCTACCGTAAAGTGCTCGACTTCGAGCGCAAGTCGTCGAACTATCGAGGCAGGGGAGGCATCCCCTCTGCAGAGGATCAAAATTGCGATGGCATGTCTTCGGATCGTCCTCAAGGTTGTTTCCCAGACCGTCGCCAATAGCCCATTGTGCAGCTCTAATGCGACGTAAATAAAGTACATACCTACCTGTATTCTAACTGGAGACACTGTTCTAAGCTTATTTAACCATTAAAACGGTGACATATGCTTACAGAACCTAGCAAGCTTCACACCAACTAAGATAGTAATGCACATTGGATTAATGAATAGTCTTGTTTCGTGAAATATCGATATTAAAAATATTGTTAGCATTTTAAGAAGATGAAATAAAACAATGACTTAGTCGTCAATTTACAGTGATGACCGAGTAATTTCCTTCAAAAAATTATAACGTCTTTTTCTTCAAAGAAAAGCCCAAGACAAAAAGAGCTTTAGCTGGTTTTATTAATAAATAATTTGAAAATATCTGATAAAATTACTATCACAGCCAAAGTAAGATGACGCCCATCAATTTCTTTGAACAAAAACTATTGGAAAAACACTAACTTTGACATTAACTAAAATTGCGTAAAAAACAACTCAATCTAAAATAAATTTCTAATTAATACAAAACTAATGTGTTTTGATTATGAAGCCTATTAAAAATGTATTCAAAATATCCACCGAAACCATTCATCCCAATTCTGATTCCTTTAAGAGAAATTTATGTAACGTTTACTTCAATTCATCGTTAAGAGGAAGCCATAACACGAGAGAAACTTTTCATCCCAAATTCTTTATCATCCTCATTTCTAATTTGAAACAATGAAAATATCAGTTTAGGCAAACCTAGAGTAATCCAAAAAATTTTAATTGCTTGAAAAAAATGTTTTTCCGAAATATCAAAGGGCAAGCGAATTATTGAAAGAAACCTTCTCTATTGCATAATCCTAAGTTATCTTTTCTTTATTTCTTTACCTTTGAATATTTAAAAAAAATTCTTTCCAGTATTTGAAACTTCATGGCTTAGTCTAGGTCTTTCCGAACTCAATTTTCTATACTCTACATTAAATGAACGGGAATTTGCGACGGAAATTTCTCTCGTGATATGAGGTCCTCTGAGCACACAGTTCATTGAGAAAGCGCAACATAACGGACACATATGTTTAAATGCGCAATTAGTCGCTGGCTTAATTTTATTGTCTGTGCAATTCGCCGCCGAGTTAGATTTATTTCAAAATTATTTCTAAGTTAAATTCAAATATATTTTAACGTTTTCAAATCATTTAATGATAATAATTTTGCGTATTTCTACACTAATTTTCTTTAAATGAATGGTAGCTATCTAAAATTTAATTTTTTTATTTGCAGGTTGCATTTGAATATATTATGAATAGTGAACACAGTTCAGTGTATGCAACGAAATGTATCTACGACGAACCCTGTCCGTGACAAAATGCCACCATAATAAATTGTAAAATAACGTAACAAAATAAAAAAGCATGAATAAACAAGTTCCAAAGACTGACTTCGAATTCGATTCTAGAAAAAAGAACCATCATTAATATCGAGACTAGATGCCATTTGTTTTCAAACGTATACCATTATCTGTGGGTCTCATTAGTGCTTTTTAAATTGTTTCTATCTCGGACCACGTCTCTATCTCGTATCTCGTTGCCAAACCGACAGGAAAAAAAGCCTAAATATTCTGCATACGTATTAGCAATGAACTAGGACCACGCCGAAAGGTCATCGAATCGAATTTTAAAGTAACCAGAAACAACTTAAATTTTTCTACCTCAAATTGATGGGTTCTGAAGGATCAACACTTTGAATGGAGACACCGGACATCTTAGTGAAAATTATGTTTTCCAGAATCGCTTTCCACATTAAAGTGCTTTTATTACTAAATGTTTTTAAAAAATAATGACAGGAATTAGTGACTGGCTGTTTATTTAATTTAAGTCGCCACTCTTTTTTGTTGACTCGCCGCGTGGCGAGTGGTTATTTTCAAGTGTAATTCGGACCACGGAAAAATGTAATCTTCTTTCATCATCATTCGAATTTTAAGGTAACACAAAAACAACGTAAAAAGCATAAACAGATAAGTTCGAAAAATTGAATTCGAATTCAACCCTGGAAGCTAGTATCATCAGTGACAAAAAAGCCATCATTCGTTATCAATCAAGAGCTCTATATTATTGTAAGACGTCCTTTCAAGTATTCTCATTCATGCTTTTTGGGTTGTTTCTATCTCGGACCACGTCTCTATCTCGTATCCTGAAAACAAAATGACAGAAAAAAAATCTAAATATTTCGGATTCATGGAATTGAAGAATTAGGACGACGCCGAAATGCCATCTTATCGAATTTTAAAGTAATATGAAAACAACGTAAAAAGCATAAACTGACAAGTTCGAAAAATTGAATTCGAATTCAACACTGGATGCCAGTATCATCGGTGACAAGAAGAGCCATCATTCGCTTTCAATCAAGAACTCTTTATTTGTTGTAAGGCGAAAGTTCAAGTGTTCTCATTAGTGCTTTTTGCGTTGTTTCTATTTAGGACCACTTCTCTATCTCGTATCCTGAAAACAAAACAACAGGGCAAAAAAACTAAATATTTTGGATACATGGAATTGTATTAACGGAGAATTAGGACCACGTCGAAATGTCATATTTTCGAATTTTAAAGTTATATAAAAACAACGTAAGAGGCATAGACGAATCCGGAAGACATATTCACATATCAGTCCTAGTAGTAAGTACCATAATCAAAACACACACTCATGAATGGGACTTGTTCACGTATGCGCATTATCATGTACGTTCAATGGTAATTTGTTATACCAACATAAAGGAAACCTTAATTCGTTTAATTACGTCGAATCGTACCCGTAATGAACTGTCGCTATGAAAAAAAATTAAGAGTAATCAAACAAAATATCTCATGGAAAACAACACTGGTATGAAAACAACTTTGCAGTATGAATTAACATTTAAAAAACCAAACCAATAGCTCCAGGAAGTTATATCATCGTTTATTATCTTTTAACCCACAATATATTATATTTAAATAGGCAGGCCCTGAAAAATATAAATACAAATATACCTGTCATTTGCACAAGTAGATATGTCTATCTTTTTATTGAAAAAGTCTACCTAGAAACAATAGCGAGATGACATCACAGTGACAACTCGAAAAGCAATCCGTCATCTCCAAAGTTGAGATCCTTCTCATCGTTGGTGGGCTGGATATAAAATATGAAATTTTGTTCCAATTGTAACTTTCTGGCGAAAGGGGTGGCAGAATTAATTTCTGAATAGTTGGGTGGNCTTTAGCTGGCTTTAATAATAAATAATTTGAAAATATCAGCAATAATTACTATCACAGCCAAAGTAAGATGAGGTCCATCAATTTCTTTGAACAAAAACTATTGGAAAAACACTAACTTTAACATCAACTAAAATTGCGTAAAAAACAAATCAATCTAAAATAAATTTCTAATTAATACGAAACTAATGTGTTTTGATTATGAAGCCTTTTAAAAATGTATTCAAATTATCCACCGAAACCATTCATCCCAATTTTGATTCCTTTAGGAGAAATTTATGCAACGTTTACTTCAATTCATCGTTAAGAGGAAGCCATAACACGAGAGAAACTTTTCATCTCAAATTCTTTATCACCCCATTACTAATTTGAAACAATGAAAAAATTAGTTCAAGCAAACTTAGAGTAAGCCACAAAGTTTTAATTGCTGGAAAAAAAATTTCTTCCGAAATATCAAAAGGAAAGCGAATTATTGAAAGAAACCTTCTCGATTACGCAATCCTAAGTTATCTTCTCATAATTTCTTTTCCTTTGAATATTTAAAAAAAATTCTTCAGTATTTTAAACTTCATGGCTTATTCCAGGTTTTCCCGAACTCAATTTTTCTATAGTTTAAATTAAGTGAAAGAGAATTTCCGAAAAAAAGTTTCTCTCGTGATATAATATCCTCTGATCACACAATTCATTGAGAAAACGCAACATAAAGGACACATATCTTTAAATGCACAATTAGTCGATGGCTTAATTTTATTGTATGTTCAATCAGCCGCCGAGTTAGATTAATTTCAAAATTACTAAGTTAAATTAAAATATACTTCATTTTTTTAAAAAAATCATTTAATGATAATAATTTTGCGTATTTCTACGCTTGAATAGTAGTTGCCTAAAATTTTAATTTTTTATTTATCGGTCGCATTTGAACATATTATGAATAGTGAACACAGTTAAGTGTATGCAACGAAATCCACTATGTATCCACTATGAACTCTGTCCGTGACAAAACGTAACAAAATAAAAAATCATGAATAAACAAGTTTCAAAGACTGACTTCGAATTCAATTCTAGTAAAAAGAACCATCATCAATATCGAGACTAGATGCCATTTGTTTTCAAATATATACCATTATCTGTGAATGAAGGGGACGATCACTTGTTCTCATTAGTGCTTTTTAAATTGTTTCTATCTTGAACCACGTCTCTATCTCTGATCTCGTTACCAAACGAACAGAAAGATAGCCTACATATTTTGCATACGCATTAGCGAAGAACTAGTACCACGCCGAAAGGTCATCTACTCGAATTTTAAGGTAACCAAAAACAACTTAAATTTTTCTACCACAAATTGATGGATTCTGAAGGATCAAAATTTTGAATGGAGACACCGAACATCTCAGTGAAAATTATGTTTTCCAGAATCTCTTTCCACATTAAAGTGCTTTTATTATTAAATGTTTTTAAAAAATAATGACAGGAATTAGTGGCTGGTTGTTTATTTAATTTCAAGTCGCCCCTCTTTTTTGTTGACTCGCCGCGTGGCGAGTGGTTATTTTCAAGTGTAATTTGGACCACGGAAAAATGTAATCTTCTTTCATCATCATTCGAATTTTAAGGTAACACAAAAACAACGTAAAAAGCATAAACAGACAAGTTCGAAAAATTGAATTCGAATTCAACACTGGAAGCTAGTATCATCGGTGACAAGAAGAGCCATCATTTGCTTTCAATCAAGAACTCTTTATTTGTTGTAAGGCGAAAGTTCAAGTGTTCTCATTAGTGCTTTTTGAGTTGTTTCTATTTAGGACCACTTCTCTATCTCGTATCCTGAAAACAAAACAACAGGGCAAAAAAACTAAATATTTTGGATACATGGAATTGTATTAACGGAGAATTAGGACCACGTCGAAATGTCATATTTTCGAATTTTAAAGTTATATAAAAACAACGTAAGAGGCATAGACGAATCCGGAAGACATATTCACATATTAGTCCTAGTAGTAAGTACCATAATCAGAACACACACTCATGAATGGGACTTGTTCACGTATGCGCATTATCATGTTCGTTCAATGGTAATTTGTTACACCAACATAAAGGAAACCTTAATTCGTTTTATTACGTCGAATCGTACCCGTAATGAACTGTCGCTATGAGAAAAAAAATTTAAGAATAATCGAACAAAATATCCCATGGAAAACAACACTGGCATGAAAACAACTTTGCAGTATGAATTAACATTTAAAAAACCAAGCCAATAGCTCCAGGAAGTTATATCATCGTTTATTATCTTTTAACCCACAATATATTATATTTAAATAGGCAGGCCCTGAAAAAATATAAATACAAATATACCTGTCATTTGCACAAGTAGATATGTCTATCTTTCTATTGAAAAAGTCTACCTAGAAACAATAGCGAGATGACATCACAGTGACAACTCGAAAAGCAATCCGTCATCTCCAAAGTTGAGATCCTTCTCATCGTTGGTGGGCTGGATATAAAATATGAAATTTTGTTCCAATTGTAACTTTCTGGCGAAAGGGGTGGCAGAATTAATTTCTGAATTGTTGGGTGGAACTATTCTCGAAAAGGAGCAGCAAATTTAGTTGGCACAATGCAGAAACTTGATCATTTTTGATAGGTCGAAGAGTCAACAAGTTCATGTCCCCAGATAGGTTGAGTATGACGGATTGTGGTGGCAGGAATTAATTTCTGGTACATAGTCTCAACTGTTTGCTTAGATTAGATCTATAATTAAATCTGTATTACCATTATTTTCGCTGTGCTTTTATCGTTCAACTTGTCCCGAAATGAATTAAAGATAATTGATTTGCAATAATTGAGTCATTCGTTTTCTGTGAAAGGATTTTTGCAAAGCTATCAAACGTAGGCGTAATTTATTTTTCGTGTTGTTTCGAATTAATGAACAAGATTGACCTAAGCTACAATAACATCTTAATTTAGAAGACTAACGAGATGCAATTGCTATGCATAAATATGTCTTATAATTAGTTTACATCTTGGTTGTTGTTAAATCTCATAGCAGCTTGTTGTAAAATAACTGCAACCAGCTGCTAAAACAATGATTAATAACTGTGACATAACTTAACCTATTCAATTTTACTTTTTCAAAATAATTAAATAGGTTTAATTGATGTTTTTGTTTGTAGAAAGATTTTTGATCCTAGTTTTTATTTTTCAAAAATATGACTGCATATTTCTTTTTACAGGAAATAGGGGGAGCTTGAACATATGAGAAGTTTTGTTAATCCCTTTTAAGCAAACTTCGAATTTTTCATACTTTTTTCATTATCTTGTATTAATTTAAGTCAAAATAAGTGAAAAACATTATATTTAGCATTTTAATAGTTTAGGGTTATGAAACACAGCATGAAACACGGCTGTCCTTTTCGGCGTTGAAAGTAAAATGTTTCAAACATGGAGCATTTCCAAACAAGAATTTATCAAATTTGTACTTATTTGCAGTTATTTAGATCTAAGAGAAACAGTTATTTATAGAGAAAATTTCGTCAATTTACAAAATCAATTTTTAATAAGTTCTTGAATCTGAATGAAATTTTTTCCAAACTACTTCTTTTTGGATTTTATATTTCAGTGCAAATGTAATAACAATAATCTAACAGATCTTTTTAGTAACTATTAGACTGTTTTTGATAATTAAAAGATACCAGAATCTATTTTTGCTCATAACTAGAACTTCAGAAAGAAATTATATATAAAAGGAACACCGGTGTCCCATCTTCGTCAAAGATATAAATCCCACATTTTTCAATATTTCTTATATAACATTCATTTTTCTGATTAGCTTCAGTATTCAGTATGGTATCAAGCATCATAGTATTGTTTCTATATACAAGTCATTTGCAAATAAAGCCAAAGAAAAATATGATGATACATCATTTTTCAGTTTTTTGAAAAGCTTTTTTTAAAAATTACTTTCGTGTCCATTTGCATCAATATTATATAGAAAAAGTTACTTTTTTGTGTACATAGTTTTATATAAAAAGCCGTATATTTATTATTTACTTTTACTTTCTAATTTAATATTTTAATTTTTTCAAAAAGTTTATGTTAAATGTGGGTTTAACCAATTATACCAAATAAAAGATTTTGACATATAAAACGCTCAAAGAGGAAATTGTGAAGCACACACGCAAAATTTCACAAAATATTTGAAAAAAAAGTAAATTTTACATTTGCTTTCAGATGATTCAGTTTACTGATACAAATTAAATTCATGCAATAACTCTAGCTCAGTAAATAAATATTTGATATTTCTTCACACGATTACCTGCAAGATTTTTAAGATTATTACTGCACACGTTTCAATATTTCTCTTAATTCATATGCGTTAAACCTCTTTTATAGTGGGTCATATTTTCCTTAAATAGGGAAGCTTTAGCCAGTTTTTACACTCTTGGAAAAAAATTAATAAAAAAGGGTTAAGTATAATTTAATTTTAAAAAAATAAAGTTAAGTAAAATGATGCCAAATTTTAAAAGCTATCAAATAAGTTTTACTAGAAAATTTTACTATCATAAATTAAAATTAAGGATTAAACCCTTAATGTTTTTCCTAATTATAGCTTCTATGTTCTGGAAAAAGTAGTATGAGTTTACGTAGCATAACTTTCCCCTCCAAAACGTATGAGAGATACATTAAATAAATAAAAGTGAATGCAGTTATAAAATATTTAAGAAATGTACTCCACACGCAAGATTACAAAACAGCAAGAGTGCATGGTCTTGAATTCTTTTTGCCAGGTTTAGTTGGCATAGAAATGCATCGTATTCGTGTCATTGATGTTTTTAAAAGTAAAGAGCCATCACCCAGTATTCCATTCAATAATATTTATTTCTAAGTAAAAGGGCCATTTCCCTTATAGTATTTATATTAATTGTAGTGAAGGATTAAAAAAAATGCAGAATATAATTAAGTGACCAACATTTTAAGACACTAACCCTTGGACTAGCAAGCATAAAAATAAATAAATGAGAAACGATCACATCACAGAACTTGACATTCGACTAAAGCAGACGAAATGAATCGTTTGACCATTTCCCTTAATCGAAACATCTTTCAAACCATCAATTTTTCATTAAGATAAATGGAAAAAAACCTCAAAATTCCACTGAAACATCCACAAACACTCTTTAAAGTGACCCTATGTGTGTGGTGACCTTTGAGACAAATGTCAGCAAATCAAAAGGAAGGAAATACTAGTAAAATTGATCGTCTTTTTACTTAAAAGTAGAATTAATGGTAGTAATCAATGAATGACAGATAAGAATTGCTCTGTTGAAAATAGTTTGTATATTGTATTATTTACAAACTGTTGACACCAAGTTACTAACAACAATAAGAAGGGTATCACTCTTTATATTAAAAAATCGTTAGCTATTCCAACGTCATTGTTTAGGGTGTTAATTTTTTACAACAAATCTGGGGGGGGATTTAGCGCAGCTTTACATGAAATGCTTTGCTACGCAAAAACCATAAGATTTAAAACTTGCAAGTACAAAAGTGTATAGAAAAGTGTACAGAAAATACGATGTAATCAAAAAATTTAAAACTCGATTATATTATTTTAAGAATTATTCGATAATAAAAAAATACAATGCGGTCGTTCTGCAGAAATGCAATTGCAGATTTGAAATTCCAAGCAAACTTACTGAATTTTCTAAGCATTTTTTGATATTCCAACTATTCAAAAAGTTTTGCAGAAGTACTAATTTCTCAAATTTTTCTCACTTTCTTTGCTTTAAATAATACCTTGCTGACGGAAAACTTAGTTACTTTTTAAAAGATCTTCATTTTATGTAATCTAGCGTTTGAGATGATGTTAAAAATAATAAAAAGAGCGAGATTGTTGCCAAATGTAAATCTCAACATTCAAATTTAAATTTTTTAAAATATTTAAACCTTGAAGAGAACTGCAAACTGTTTCCAATTTGGTCTGTTTAATAAATAAGTTAGCTTTATAACATTCGTTGAACAGTCGATTCAATTTTTTGGGTTTACGACTACTAATGTTCAACTCCATAGTCTTGTAATTTTGAACCCAATCCAGAAGACAAGAGAACTCCTGGATCAAGTATTGGGAGACATTTGCCTTCGTGGACGACTTTTTAATGGAACTGACCTGCATTTGAGATACATGGAGAGGAAAATCGCGAGAACCTCGCAAGTTAGTCTGACCGCAAGAGGACTCTAACGCATGATCCGGCTACCAATGAGAATATTTAATACCAGCACTGTGGTTGTTGGGAGCCGAGTGCGGAATTTGTATTGATCTCAAGGATCCGAACTCGGTTCACCTCATTGGGAGGCAAACGCTCTGTCCCCTGAGTCACCAAGACTCTGGCATTATGCTTTATTTTATTTTATAACCGTTGTTGAACAGCCGACCCAATTCTTGGGTTTACGTCTACTTATATTCAACTCCGTAGCCTTGTAATTTTGAACCCAATTTCAGAAGACAAGGGAACTACTGGATCAAGTATTGGGAGAAATTTGCCATCGTGGGAGACTTTTTGATGAAACTAAACTGCATTTGCGCTACATGGAGAGAAAAACACCCACGGTTAGCCTAACGGTAAGGGGACTCTAACCCATGATTCGTCTGCCACTGAGGATATTTCACGTCTGCATTGTGGTCGGTACAATTCATATCGACTGGGATTCGAACCCGGTTCATCTCATTGGAAGGGAAACGCTCTATCCCCTCAGTCACCATGGCCCAGGGGATAATGGTCTGTTGTAATGATATAAGATTGTCGTTATGTATCGTAAACGTCTGAAATTTTTTCCCGTTTATAGTTTGTCTACTGCAAGAACTCCTCCCGTCACAAAGTTTGATGCCGTCTGCTGCTATGGAAACAGGAATAGCGCATTTCAGGGAGCGTTAGCTTTTCTTCACTCTAGAGCTAGCACAATAGATCAAAGAAAAAGATTCCCTTTCTCTCGCCCACCCTAGCCGAAACCTGTTCTACACAGTGACCCCACACCCCTACTTAAAATAGTTATACCTCGTTTTATGGTCACCGCCACGGGTCAAGACGAATGGCTAGAGGAGTTCTTACTTCAGACAAAACATATTCGTCTTACTATACCACGCATTTTGCGTTCCTGTGTTAATTTTTCTTATCTTAATGTAATAGATAATTTTTCAATTCCAGGCAATCGTTAATTTCGGTATGATTAGATAATTATTCCTACACAAAATTAAAATAACTATATTTTATTTAAAAAATTAAACTTTTTTCAGAAAAAAAAGATTTGTAAGAAAATAAATAATGACAACTGAGAAATAATCACGGGAGCAAGGGGGGTTGGTGGGAAGAGCGTGCAGGGGAGGAGCCTCCATACCTTTTGAAAACAAATTATCATTTGATGAGTGAATTGGAAGAGGGTTTTAGACGGCATTTAAGAACATCAGGTTTAGAAAATAACGTAACAACAGTATATTCTCGATTCAAACCTAGTGTAAGCATAAAGGCTGTATCCAAACTCGGTTTACTTGCAAGATTTGGAAATAAATAGAGCCTTAAGAAAGTTAAACTTCCAGGAGGTGCTATAGAAAGTAAAATATCGTATCGAAGACTATGTCTTTATCATCACATTATATTATAATTTATAGTTTTGCAAGAAAAAGTAATGACTTTTATACTTGCATAATTAGTTTATTTCATTTATTTATTTATGTAAGTCAACCGGCCTGGGAAGGGATCAGGGAACTAGCCTTGCATCAGAAAGGTTCTGGGTTTGAATCCCGGGCAAAGGTATGGATGCTCTTTCATTCTCTGTACTATCTGTCCCTACTATGGGAGCAACGTTGGCCCACCTAATATGGTGCCCCTGACAGAGTGGCCAACAAATCTCCCTTCAGATGCCTGTATGATGAAAGGTCACTCTCTTGGTGGGCATTGGAAAAATAATTATTTATTTTTATTTATTTTATAAATATTTACTTATATTTATGTATATTTATTAATTAATGCATTTTTTGACATGAAATAATAATAACCAAAAACTGATAAAACATTTTTAAATTATAAAATGTTTTAAAAATAATTAAAAGTCATTTAAAGAATATTTATGCTATCGAAAAGTTATTTTGATAGCACTATAAGCTTCCACAAAAAACTTCCTTTCTGACCGATTGCGCTGTAAGACCGCACATAAGAGCCGCCACCCCCCTTACGCAAAAAGAAGAAAAGGTCAGTTTAGTAGGACAAATTACTGCGGTAAGTGCGGATTCGAACGATCTTCAGGCCGTTACTGGACGACCGAATTTTATATGGAAAACATCGTTTTCTGTTCTATCTGCAACTTCGTCCACCCCTTGGGAACACTAAAATCGATATAAAATGTAGAACGATACAGGTAGAATAGAATCTCGTGGGTGGCAAGGTACTCTCTGGAGATTGGTGCTTGCACCATGAAATTATCGTCTTCATTTCCCATGGGTGACTTTTGGTGCGTGCCATCATCGAACGAGAAGGAACTAGAGGAAGACAAAATTATAAAAAATGAGGAAATATCGTTTGGTATGGGCCCTGTTAGGTGGAGGGTGGGGCACCGCCACCTGATGTGAAAGAGGACCCACCCATCTATCATATTGTACAGGGCCTTGAGGGAGGTATCAGCAATGGAAGTTTCGAGGCCCCATGGGATTCGAAGACAATGTCGATGAGGAAAGTGCATACTCGTTCTTGGCGGCCATTTTTGTGAACATGATTGGTGATTACTTTGTCTTGTTTGTAAGACAATGAACTTTTTTTTAAATAAAAGCTAATAAAATAATGTTTTTTATTTTTGCTTAGATGAAATCTATTCTTTAAAAGTAAAAGAAATGCAATACATGTATTTAATGAGATTTATGAAAATTTTGAAGAATAAAAAATGATCAGATAATGCAGACTGTTGGCTGAGCAAGACATCATGAATAATGATAAACAAAAAATTGAAATCTGAAATTTTGGTACGAATTCAAAAATTCTGAATAAAAATGTTAACATGTATCTCTTTTTTTCCAAGAAAGCTGTTTTAAAAAATGGACGAAAAGTTTTTTATTTTTAAAATATTAAAAGCGACGTAATTTTTTTTATTTCTTATTGATTATGTATTTCTATCTACTCCTAATTATTATTCCTCTGCGTTCACAAAAAGTCAAAAAAGGGAGAAAAACGATTCTAAATAACTTTTAATCTAATGATCGGATTTTCGCATACTCAATGAAATATTTACGGTTAAAAAGACACACCTTAAACAGGGTAATTAATTAGTAATACAGGGTAATTAATCAACTATCTGTTATTTAAGATAGGAAGTAAGACTCAAAAATATTTTTTCTCAGATCACACATACTTTTTTTTCTGCAAAATCACTTTCGTGATTCTCAAAATAGTAACACTTCATGAAATATAAAGGATATGATATCACCAGAATATTTTAATATCGTGCACTCATGTTTGGGTAAAGAAAATTAATTACTTGACCTAAAATCTGAAACCTTAAGCTTAGCCAAGCAAATTTGCTTGAATAGATTTAAAATTTATAACCGAAAAAATCTGTATCAGGGGACTAGTTATACTGCTCCAAACCCTACTTAAAAACTTTGCGAAACAAAGTAAATTAATCAGTGTTATAAACGATGTCTGACCCAAAAACTAGGAAAAAAATAAATAACGTGTAAACCAAGGATTTTTTTAAAGCCCTCCTACATATCGACCTTGACTCATTCTGGTAGTAGAAGGACAGATGTGTTGACCACTCTTTTAGGGGAGACCATATTAGGTGAGCCAACGTTTTCTCCACAGTTAGGATGACAGATAGTACAGAGAGAAGAGGGAATGAACGTCTATGCATCTGACCAAGATTTGAACCCATGTAGAGGTTCCCTCATTAACATGAAGTCAGTTTCTTGATCACCATCCTCTGATCGGCGTGTAAATAAAAGTGAAAAAAGAAGAAGAAAAAAGGCACTCAAAAATTTATATTTATCTGAAGATAAGAAGTACATAATTTATAGGGTATTTATCAAAAATACCAAGAAATAAATGTTACAAAATATTACACTAAAAAATAGATAAAATAAACTAATTCCTTTTTTTCCTTTATTTATTCGTTTATGTAAATTTATTTATTTACTGCGATTATGTTATATTTCGTATTACAAAATCTTTTATTTTGAGAGCTGTACATGTTTCTAAATATAAGGTGTCGACAGAATTTCCAATTATATCTGTAACATACTGAATACGATTTGTCGAGTGTAATTCTGCTTTAGAAAATAAAAGTAAATCATGATGTAATATTTACCGTTTCTCTAGTTTTCTGTAAAGATATAAAATAAGAACTGCATAAATGAAGATCTAAGCCTTAATTCCAGGTCAAAATCAAAGCCTCAATCCATGTCTTCCCCATAAAATAAAAGAAAATTAGGATAGTGTATTTTCCATTTCTCTAATTTCCTGCATAAATATACATTAAGAACTGTATAAATGAAGATCTAACCCTTGATTCCTGATCAAAATCAAAGCCTTAATTCCAGGTCAAAATCAAAACGCAAATCCATGTATGCCCTAGAAAATGAAAGTAAATTATGATAGAGTACTTCCCATTTCTCTAATTTTCTAAATAAATAAAAAATAGAACTTCGTAAATGAAGATCTAAGCCTTAATTCCAGGTCAAAATCAAAACCTCAATCCATGTCTGCTTTAAAAAATAAAAGTAAATTATGATAGAATATTTTCCATTTCTCTAATTTTCAGAATAAGTTAAAAAAAATAAGAACTGCGTAAGTGTAGATCTAAGCCAAAGGTCAAAATCAAAGGGTATTCCAGGTCAAAATCAAGGCCTTAATCCATGTCTTCTCCATAAAATAAAAGAAAATTAGGATAGTGTATTTTCAATTTCTCTAACTTCCTGCATAAATATAAACTAAGAACTGTATAAATGAAGATCTAACCCTTGATTCCTGATCAAAATCAAAGCCTTAATTCCAGGTCAAAATCAAACGCAAATCTATGTATGTCCTAGAAAATAAAAGTAAATTATGATAGAGTATTTCCCATTTCTCTAATTTTCTAAAAAAATAAAAAAAAGAACTTCGTAAATGAAGATCTAAGCCTCAATTCCAGGTCAAAATCAAAGCCTTAATCCACGTCCGCTTTAAAAAAATAAAAGTAAATTATGATAGAATATTTTCCATTTCTCTAATTTTCTGAATAAGTAAAAAAATAAGAACTTCGTGAATGAAGATGTAAGCCTTAATTCCAGGTCAAAATCAAAGCTTTGATCCATGATGTCGAGTTGAATCAATGCTTTCATCTATCAGGCAGTAGATCCCACCAAATTATAAACTATCATCAAGAAATGTTCATAAAATATGATAAATAAAAATAATTCTTTTGTTTTAATCTTATTACCAATTAACTAATATAAAAATATTGCAATAATCTGACTTGTACTGCAGGTCCACGAGGCAATTTTAAATTAATAGTTATTATTCCGTTCCAAACATTGTTGACTGAAGGGCTTTCTGAAATAATTAGAGCTCCAAGTTTAAATTTGTTCTTAAACTTTTCAACGATTTTTTATATATATAATTAAAAAGAGCAATCCATCTTACTTAGATAAATTGCTTCAGAAAAATTCCTTTTTATCAATAAAAAAAATTCCTATGTCACAATTTTTCTTCCAAATTACATATATAAAACCTAAAATCGAGCAAACCGTAAGGTTTAACAGATACTTACCTGTTAGTTTAATAGATACTTACCGGTTAAAATCCAAGTTCCAAAGGGCTACCAACTGCAACACCTACTGTATTACCAAACCCAAAAAGAACAACAACATTCTTATGACCGTAACCCTACTTTTGTTCTTTTCTACATAATTACCACTTAATAGGCACGATCTTCGTGAAGATAGCAAAGAAGAACGAAACGGGTGTTTACTATAAACCCATAATGATTGGCTATTGATGCCTACTGCGTGGTTATTTAACTCACTGTTCTTATGTTATAAGATCACGAGAACGAATTTAGAACCCCCAGTCAAAGAAAAGAATATTATTTCTGATCTGTTGTAATAGCATTAATGGTTTGGTGAGAAGGTTCGATAGCTCCCATTTTTCTTGCTGTCGAATGTTCCCTTCCTCGGACGCCAATGGGAATTTGGCGATGCAAATCGAGTTCGTGGTTAAGTGTCGATTTTTTTGTGGTATCAATATTGAAGTGCTATGAACACTTCCTTGATTGCAAAAATCGTGATTGAATGTGTGATATTGTTGCCAGAAAATGAGAAATGAATTTATAATACCATCATCGTAAGGTTTTGCGTCTTAGGAAAATATGTATCATTAAAGCTTAAAGAAAATATAATCTGTTAGCTATTGAAGAGAAAAAACAATGAAAATAATCATTATTGATTTACATAATCATTGTTGATTGCAGCGAGCTGAAATTTGATCTTGAATTGTTTTGAAATCTTATTTACAAATGCAAAAACCAACAGACATCACGCGTTATTCTTATTTTCAGCAACAAAGGATTGCGTTACATTTTCAATTGAAAGTTTAAAAAAAATCCGAATTCGAGCAGTTCTCGAAATGTGGTAGTATAACACAGATCTAAACTTTAAGGTATGACAAGAATTAAGTTCAAATTTAATTAACAATAAAAAATTTTGAGTAAAATTATAATTATGTTTAATGAAATGAATTGGCATCAATTATTGCAATTTTTTATTATCAATACATCAAAAAAATTTCCAACCAAAAGGGTCAATTTCATATATATCGCTCATGGGCTGCAATAGCGGCACAACTCAAAAAATCAAGTTTAGAGATAAGTGGGTTTAAAGTTTGCATTGCTAAGCAAAATGCATAAGAAATGCTTCAGTTTGCTTAAACGAAGATTACCTTCAAGTTGAATTATGAGTTTCGCAAGTATTGCTGCTGAAAAGAATGTGTATTTTCCTATTTACACCTGTTCTTACAAGGGAAACTAGGGAAGTGTGACTCTCCAATTTTGTAATAAACTAGTGGTATGTATGCCTTATGATGAATAATTTTAGGGGGCTACATTAGTTTCGGCCCATAGAAGGTTCTGTGAGAGATAAAAAATAATTCTATGTATAGAAAAATCGGTATTTTATTACTTCAATGCAGACTATTAGTTATAGTAATTGTCTCATACTCCAATTAATTTGTAATTAATTAGTTAATTAATTAGTTAGCAAACTAATAAATTAATTAGCAAATTAATTAATTATTAATTAATTGTTAATTAATTATTACTTAATTTATTTATTAGCAATTACAAACTCCAATTAATTAAAAAAAAAATTTGCAAAAAAATTTAAAAAATTTGATGCCAATTTTTTTTAAAAATTAACCTAACTGGTTTTTCTGAAAAACAACAGATATATAAAATTTTCGAAATAATTTTGAGAATAAATATGCATTATATAGTACGTGAAAGTACCACAAAATTAGTTGGAGCATGAGATAATTACAATAACTAATAGTCTGCATTGAAGTAATAAAATACCGATTTTTCTATACATAGAATTATTTTTTATCTCTCACAGGACCTTCTATGGGCCGAAACTAATGTTGCCCCCTAAAATTATTCCTCATAAGGCATACATCCCACTAGTTTATTTCAAAATTGGCGAGTCACACTTCCCTAGTTTCCCTTGTTAGATCAAAACTTGTGTTTTTTGAGTTGTGCGGCTATTGCAGCCCATGAGCGATATATGCTGTTAATTGAGCCATTGTGACACCAAAAATAATTTTTTTATAGTGTTTAGAGCAGGGGTCGTCAAACTTTTTTGATCATCGACCCTTGTATAATTTTTGGAAATCTTCATCGACCCCCATAAAAGTAATTTTCGGTTAATTAAAATAAAACTCGATTAGATACGTGTTTGTACATTTATTTTATGATTTTAAACATTTATTAAAATAATAGTACATTGTGTAACTATAGTTTTATGAGAAATATATTAATGTTGAAATTTAAATACCTTAATATTTATTACATAAAAAGTAATTTTGAATAAGTAGAAATAATAAGTAAAGTAACTAAAGATTTATTGCTTATTAATCAATGAGATGGGTGCGCAGGGTGTTTTTTTGCAAGGTTCGCTATATTGATTTCAAAATTGGTCAATTTTAATTTTCGTCAAAATTGGTCAATTTTAATTTTTGTTGAAATTGGTCAATTTTGTAATTTTCGTAAAAAAATACAAAGAGTGCCATAGTTTTGTGGCGGGCTGTACATTAATTATATATTGCTGCCATATTATTAATGCTTACCTTCTTTTTTTACATGCATTGATAATTAAAATTGATATCTAAACTAAACGAATGGTTTTATCGAAACAATAACTATAAAAGTTAATAACAATAATATCTGTAACAATAATAAAAATATCTGTAAAATAATAAAAGTTAATAACAATAATAAAGAAACAATAATTATAAAAGTTTTAATAATGACACTGCAAATATTCAACACTGTTTACAGTTTGCAGAGATAGCTGAAACTGCGTATGATATTTGCGTTTGTAACGTCAATGCTCGTCACACGTGACATTTGGACAAGCGCACATATGCATATGACTTATAAACCAGAAGTGCAGAGTACGTGCCACTGCGCGCTGGTACGTAAATACTTGTTTCACCCAAATAAATATACGTTTATTAATTTATGTTTTATGAAGAAACTGATATTAAGTAAATTGTAAAGAAATTCGCAAATTTTACATACTTAGTTAGGTATGTGTGATTTGTGAATAAGTTTTTTTCTTCAACCCCCAGTCGACCCTTCAGATTCGGATCGACCCCCATTCGACCCCCTGGCTCAGATCGACCCCCGCTTTTGTTAAATAGACCCCTGGGGGTCTATATAGACCACTTTGGCGACCTCTGGTTTAGAGATTACATATAAAAATAAAAAGTAAAATTTAAATAGGGTGGTTACTTGATAATATCCGTAACAAATATGAGCAACAGATAAATTATAATATTATGTGAAAGATTTTAGAAAATAGCAAATTAGAGCTTTGATGTATGCCCAAAAAAATAACTTACGAAAGTACGCTATTATTCTAACAAAAAAAAAAGCTTAAAGTTAATACTTTAAGCTTTTATTATCCATTCTTAAAATAATTTTTCGCTTATTGAAGTGTTTTTTCATGTTTATAAAATATTTCTGTAACAAAATGTCATTTTTTACACTCAAAATATAAGATTACTTAAAAAATATAACGAACGGAGCGAAAATTCTTCTACCATTAAATTTGTTGTCAAAAATAATTTATTGTCTAAAAATTCGATGAAAAAAATTATTATAATGTTAATTTTTTTAAATTGAAAAGCATATGGTATAAGTAGTTAATATTTAGTGCATATTACATAAATATCAATAGAATTCAGCAGCTCATCCCCTATTTCAGAAGTGTCCAATTGGTCAAACGCATTTTGAGGGACGCTGTTACTTAACCTCTATTTTTTTTAAGAAAGAAAACAGCGTTAATAGCATTAAATTGAAACTGGATTTAATTATATTAAAATCAGATCAGCACAATGCTATTAATATTTCAGAACACAAATTTGCTGCCACTTTAATATCGTTCACAGTCGATCTATATTACCGTGCAAATTAATTATTGTTGAATTTCAAAATATGATAACATGGATCAGCTTAAATGAAAACCTTGTTAAATTCAGCCCCTATTATACACTTTAAATCTGAGATTTAAAAGCCATCCGAATTTGGTGATAAATAACACAAAAAATTGTGTAAAGGAAGACTTTATTTCAAATCAAATCAATCAATCAACAATTAAATTGAGCTCACAAGTAAAGTGCGCAAAAAGAGAAAAAAACGGACCACCCTGAATAACTTTTGATCATGATCGGATCTTTACGTTCTAGAAATCAATTTTAATCTTTCGACTGTGTAGCTTCAAATATGCTAATTAATTAGTTCAGGCGATATTTTAAGTTACGAAATCAGACACAAAAACATACTTTCTCTGAATAAACATGCCTTTTTATCAGTGAATTCGGATTTCTGTAAAAGAAAGAATACCAATTTTAAGAAAGTGGTACAATTCGAATTTGATTTCTCAGGAACTATTTGACCGATTTTGCTCAAATTTTGTACTTTGTCATGTAAAATTACATACTTTAAAATTATGTAAAAAATGCACGCCTTACCATTCAAAATTGTTTCGAATATTTTTAACTAAAATGATAGAAATTAATAAATATTTACTAAAATTTATTTTTTACACGGAATAATCTTAGGACAAATAAATTTTGTAATTGTGTGCAAAAATCTTTATATTCGCTTAAAAAGTCCTCAAGATATGGCGAAATACGCAAAAAGTTAAAAAAAAAAGTGTAACGTTCCATTATACTTATTTTAGTGTAAATTGGTCACCACCATTTTTTGTGAGCAAAATAACCACAGACACGACACAGAGCGAGCATTAAAACAGTTTCGAATTAAGCGCAATAAAACAGAAACGAGTAGAACTTAAATCTCATAAAATTATTTAGTATAACTGATAAATATATCAAAATTATCGCATGAGAACTTTATTATCTTCATAACGCAAAATAAAAACAATTATGCGTTTTGTAGCATTTAACTTCTATTTCAGTGGTTATGGAGTACAAGACAACAAAATTGCATCTTCAATAATACATACAATTAAATTTCGTAGAAAACGATATACGAAGCGCACATAATTATTTTTAACAAGTAATCAAGTCAATTCCTACTTAGGTTAAGAAAGAAAATTTTTATTTTAGTTACTTTTTATAAAATAATTAAATTTTTTTCTCCCATATATATGATAAAATTAATTAATTAAATTTAATTAATGAATTAATATTTCAAAAAACTGCATTAACAGTAAGTGTCCCTTCAAATTTTGAAAAAAATGTATTTGAACTTGAGTGAATGAGTAAAAAGTATTTCTTAACTATTGCAAATTTGAACAAGATATATAAATATATACAGGGTGATTCTAAAAAGATGGGCAAAATTTTAGGAAGTGATAGTACACACCCAAGCAAACAATTTTTATCAAAGAATGCATAGTCGAAAACAAAACGCAAAACCGCTAGAGGGCGTCAAAGTTTATGTTCTTACGTGAGGCAAAAACACACAAAGAACGATGAAGTTAAGTTATAAAAGCAAATTTAATGGCATGTGATCACAATAAGTGTTCAAAACAGTGGCCGGCAGCAGCTATGCACGCAGTACAACAGCGAAGAAAAGATATGCGGACATTCAGAAACACACCAGGCATATCACGAACTTTCCCTGCAGCGGCCGAAAGCTTGGCGACAAGTTCTTCTGCAGATTCAATGAAGGTCTCATACATAAGAGCCTTCAGCTGTCCCCACAAAAAGCCAATTACTTTTTAAATATTTTTAGACATTATAGGACTCGAATCAGCAGCTTTTATGTATGAATCGTGGCAAAAAATTTGCATACGAGCTCTTCTTCTTCCCATAACATGCAAATAATAACTCGCAGCACAGTAACTCGCAACAGGAATGGAGTTTTCACGTTTGCATCAAACAACTTTCCAAATGCGCCAGCACCTTTGCGCTTTGTTTTCGTTTTGTTTGCATTCTTTGATAAAAAATTTTTGCTTGGGAGTGTACTATCACTTCCTAAAATTTTGCCCATCTTTTTAGAATCCCATAGGGAGAGTTTGAACTAATAGTAGGAATTGAAAAGGAAGAAGATGCGTGGTATCAGACAATAAAAGTATAAATTTAGTGACGTGGACCACACGTGATACCCCGTAATGCTCTTTATTGAATTTATCTAACACAGCGAACATAAAATTATTAAATATTTAAATGTGCGCAATTGACTAATTTTTTGTTCAAATAGTTAGAAATTATCACTGATGGTATGTTTAAAATATGTGAAAAACTGAATCGCTCATAGTAAAATTTAAAACAATGACTAACGCTTAACCAATCTGAAAATTCCATTTCGTTTTTCGTTCATCCCTATTTAAATACTGAGTTAATATTGTGTCATCCACAAAAAGTTTAAAAACATGTATTTGAACTTGATTTGATGAATAAAAAAGTATTTTATTAACTATTGAAAATTTGAACAAGATATAGGGAGTGTGTGAAATAATTAGTAGGAATTTAAAAAGAAAAAATTTAAATAATAAAACTTAATTATTTAACTTTTAATCTATCTCTTTTCTCTTATGTGGAACCGTAAACTCTGGTATCTCTCTACCCAATTGACAACACTACAGTTATTATTCATTTTGGTAAGTTGTAATAGGTAATAATTTAAATAGTGTTATATATTTATTTATACGTTAAACAGTTATTTAAATTCTTTTTTAGGTTGTTTTAAGTTATAATCAAAGTAGTGTTAAATCGTTAGTTATGTGTTAAATATTTCTTTAGAATAATTTAGTATTTTTAAAGAAAAAAACTTAGTTACAATTAGTTGGATAGGAATTATTTAGATATATTTTTGATCTTCTCTAAAATGGCTATAGAAATTTTAGTTAGAGATGCTATGGTTTCTCATATGGTCATAACAATTATTGATATCGGAGATAGCCATTTTCGAGCAATAGCATATACGATACTCAAGCTATGGATCGAGATGTGCTTGAGGAAGTAGTTAGCACAACACGTAATGGAGCATTGAGATGAGTTTTCTATCTTATCTCACTGCAGAAATGCAAATATTTTGTATGCTTCTACTGTCAACTGTGCAGAAATGTCCTGAACTAATACATATGGTGGCTTGCGTGATTTAATGGCTGCCAGACAGATTTTAAATTAATAATTGACAATTATTTTGACAATATCACGGAAATATCCTGAAAACAGTTAAAAGTGAAATAAAAGTATTTCTGAGCTGGCAAAGCCGTGGGAAACAGCTAGACGTTAAAAAAATTTGGTTAATACAGTCGGACCTCTATTTAACGAAATCGCTAAATCCCGATAGTAAGTTCGTTATTGACTCAGGGAATAGAGCGTTCGCCTTCCAATGCGGCAAATCGGGTTCGAATCCCAGTCGATACGAATTCCGCATCCGGCTTGCACCGACCACAGTGCTGACATGAAATATCCTCAGTGGTAGACGTATCATGGGTTAAAGTCTCCTTGTCGTCAGGCTAACCGTGGGACGTTCTCGTGGTCTTCCTATCCATGTAACGCAAATGCGGGTTAGCTCCATCAAAAAGTCCTCCACGAAGGCAAAATTTCACCCAATACTCGATCCAGGAGTTCCCTTGTCTTCTGACTTGGGTTCAAAATTACAAGGATATGGAGTTGAACATTAGTAGTCGTAAATCCATAAAATTGGGTCGACTGTTCAATGACGGTAATAAAAACAGAATAAAATAAGTTCGTTATATGAAAAATTCGTTAAGTAGAAAATCACCTTTTGAAATACTTAAACAACACAAAACAGGTTTTAAATTCATAAGCACTAAACATAATTTAAATAGCATTTAATACACCCTTATCTTGTACACTAGTATTAACTATTTATTATATAAATCTTAACCATAAAAGAAATATGCATGGAAAGCAAGAATCGAGCAAAACTTCATCGTGTGTTGCACTATCATACTACATACATTTACAACCAAAAAAAGCTAAACCTATGTATAAAATTATAGCTGCATGTACACTGGTTATCATAAATTAAGGAAAAATCACAAAAATAGCGATAACTCTTTCAAAAGTAAGCCAAACCGTGCAAAATTTGCATATGTTGTCCACTAAGAGTAGCTGAGTAAAATTGCAATATGCAAATTAGTGGCGNCTAATTAAGGTGTTATTATTGGAGGAGGGGTGGAAGAATTAGAACATTTAAATACATTTTTGCTTTACATTCTGGTTGATTACCATTGAAGTTTATGTTTTGTACACAATAACTTTGAAAGAGACCAAGTTGGTTGCCAAAGGCGGCTAGTTTTTTAATTATCTTTTTAGTATCTTTTATAATAACCTTTGTGTACCTTTAATAATAGTAATTAATAACCTTTTTATGCAGTTTAATTACATGTTATATATAATTTGAGAAATAGCTATGATTACTATGCTTATAAAAATGTTTTACAAGTTTAATCTTTACATTTATTTAAGCCTTGATTCTAATTAAGTAATTTTTTATGTCGTAAAACGTTAAAGTTACATCACGCTATAATCCTTCAAAATATTAAATTTCAACTTATTTAAAAAAACATTCGAAAATATCCATGCAATTACTTCGACCACAACAGATCAATTAAAATCACAATCACTATATGACAAAAGTATGAGCCTTGGCGATCTATCAAAGTCTAATTTTCAGTGTTTAAACAAACAACCGCCAACCTCTAAAATAGTACTAGAAGAGAAAGTTGAACGGAAAAAAAAAATGATTGTGAAAATAATTTTTCAAGTAAACAGAGTAGAGCAGAAAAATAAACTCAACAATCACGATTTCCATGATAAAAAAAATAAAAAAATTTCGCACGAAATTAATTTTTTGAAACAACACCCATCGTTCAAGACAACCGAGACTAATCTCAGTTGGTTATCGAAAAATAACCAGTTTATTGGGAAGGATTGAGAAGTTTGGCTATTTATTGGCAGTTTTACCGATGGAATATTAAGTCGCTAATGTAGCCAGAAGACATACATAACAATGTGAAAAAATGGTATTTAAGATATGGACTATAAAGACCATAGTTATTGACTTTAGAAAGTAGTTTCGTGTCTTAAATCCTCCTATATTTTGTAGTTCATTCAGTGATTGTTATCGATTAAGAGGAAATACATGGAATGAATTTTAATCGAGTCAAATTTTGTTCGAACAATGAATAAAACTCTTTTATTTTTTAAAATAGTTTCGATAACAGAAGGTTTTTTTCTTGTTTAAATACCTTATTTATTTATTTTTTTGGTAGATAAATACTGTTGCCACGATCCCGAGATGCTCTAGCATTCCTTACCTCTTTATGCGTTTATTTTTTTCATCAGGCCTAGTTTATAAGACTGTTTGATTAGCCTATCTAGAGTTTTTCCTGTCATTAGCATTTGGCGCAGTACAGCTACTTCCGACTCTTTGTTAAGTTTAATGAGCATTCTCTTTCATCAACTTACTCAACAACTCTAAAGCTTCTTTAAACACAGTTACTGCGATCAATAAATGCTTTGTTGCTCTTTATACATTTTCTTAGAGTCAGACTTAGTTTAAGCACGATTCGATCAATTTACTTGTAATGACTGTCACGTTTTACGTGTTCTAAAGGTCTTGAAAGAGTGTTCTTCTGTGTGCTGTGACAATAAAATTATGTATTATTCTGTAACTTTAACGTCCCATAGGCGGTCTGTTATTTTCTATAATCGTAGAAACAACCTCGAGGTGCACTTGTAATATCTCCTTCTCACATTTATTTTTGAGTTAGTCTTAATTTACAGCTATATTTGATATGTTGTTGTTGTTTCTAATGCCAATTGCCAATTAACCAGTAAGCCTGCTTGGTGCAACCAAGCAAATTTAAGGCAGAGGGTGCGTTTCTTGTTTTTCATTAGCGCCACCTATGGCTAATAAAACGCCTTCAGCCACAGATATATATCACAGCCCATTTTTAAGGGCAAACCCATTCAAACATCCATTCATTCATCCACAGATCATACATTTTAAGTGAACCGGAGAACGATCAGTCTCCAATTCAGTACTCTCCGAGATATTGATTTGTTATGGGAAATTGGAGGACTTTGTAGCCGGATAATTTTAACGTGCACCAGTCCCCATTTACTACACGGAATTTCTTCGGTCGGCGGGGATCGAACTCACTACCATTTGGACAAGGGCTCACCTCCCTAAAAACCAGACTATCCCGGCCACTTTATTTGATCTGCTAGCCTTAATTTCGTAACAGTTTGACGCACTATAGCTGCTATAAACTTTTGTGCCAGTACAATCTGCATTCTATCTTGCTCTAATTACATACAGAGGGGTGTATTCTATACATACAAACTAAATGTATACATACATAATTGTAGCGACCTCGAGTTACAATCGTGTTTTCCCCCTTTTTGTTTCTTTTCGTGCCAGACTTAGTTTATAGCACTATTACATTTTAGTCACATTGCGGTTTGGGGTATGTGATTTGTCGTATGGTTGCGTCAAATTTAACTCTATAGTTTTGGCACCATAATTGCTTACAGCTAATTGATCCAATAAATTGTTTGATATTACAGCTGTCATAGACCGACTAGTTCGATAAATAGACACTAATTTCGATAAATTTCAACTTCAAGTTTTGCTGGGTAAAAAATTCGAAAACGCTGCAAAAAAAAATATGCTGGGTTCAAATTGTATAAAATTTTAAAAAAACTGCAATTTACAAAACAAATACACTGGTTTTTAAAATTATTATGTCGCTATTATGGGAATACACTAAAATAATTGTAAAGTTTGAACAAGAAAAGAGATTATTTGATTTTCATGAAACTGGATCTATGATTTCTTTAAATTTGAAAATAAGAAATTTTAGAACATTCAGTTTTCATTTTATTTTATTTCATAACCGGCGTTAAACAGCCGACCCAATTCTGAGTTTACAGCTATCAATATTCAACTCCATAGACTAGTAATTTTGAACCCAATTCAGAAGACAAGGGATCTCTTCTAGGTCATGCATTGGGACTTCGTGGAGAACTCTTTGATGAAACTATCCCACAATTTCATATCGAGTTACCACAAAAGCCTCCCATAGTTAGCTCGACCACAAGAAGATTCCAACACGTGATCCGTCTATCCCTGAGAATATTTTGCGCCAGCACTATGGCCGGTGCAAACCATGACCAGAATTCCACAACCAGCCACCGCTGAGATTCGAATTTGGGTCACCTCATTGGGAAGCTATACCGCGAGTCAACACGGCTCTAATGCAGAATTCATTTTACTTTATTGTATAATTTTTAACTATCGTTGTCCAGCCGACCAATTCTGAATTTAAGACTATCAAACTTCAACTCCATATCCTCCAACCTAATAAAGAAAACAAGGGAACTCCTAAATCAAGCATTGAGACAAACTAGTCCTTGTGGAGGACTTTTGTATGGAACTGACCCACATTCGCCTTAAAAGGAGAGGAAAACCACAAAATCCTTCCACGGTTAGCCCAATGGCAAGGAGATTCTAGCCTATAATCCATCTACCTCTGAGGCTATTTTACGTCTGCTCTGTGGTCGGTGCGAGACGGGAGCAGAATTCTTCAAGCAGTTACCGCTGAAATTCTATTCTGGGTCACTTCATTGGGAGATGAACGCTCAACCCCCTAAGCCACCACGACAAGAGTCTTTGTGAAGGACCAAGTTTTTATTCTCGATGGCATTTTGAAGCACGCCCAGCTTTAAATCTGTGGTACCAGTTCGTTTGAGAGGTAGAGAGGGTCGGTTAAAAATTCTGGTAAATTGTTGCCATTATGCCGTTGCATGGTCCCGAAATTATAAAGTCTTTACTTCTTAACTGACTTTTCTGAGCGTGCTTTGCTTTTTAATATTAAAAAAACTTATTTATGCACTGAAAAAAATTAAAAAGGTAAGTTAGTATTATTTTATAATGCATTTACAAAAACAATAATTTTGAAAGCAATTTCTAATTTAGTAGCAATCACGACAAATTCCAAGTATAAATCCCCAATATTTTTCTTTGATTGTTCGCAGCTTAGCGTTTGGACGATTGGTGTTTTAATACTCTGCCAAAAAAACGGTTTTTCTAAAGATTTCGTTGGCTGGTTGTTGCAAATGCTTTTGAAATCTTTCTGCTAAGATAACACTCAAGATCAAAGATTTCTGAAATTTAAGGATTTGATCAAATAAGTTTATGTTGCATTGTTAAACAAGACTAAAATAAAGTCTTTCTACTAGAATTTTCCTTTTTTTTCATAAATATGAATGTTCTAACCTGCTTCCACCATGTTTATCTACTATTTGTTGCTCTCATTCCTTTGCGATCTCACCGAACAATTAAAAACACTTTTTTATTGCAATTTAGATCAAACATAAACTTTTACAAGCACCTGATACATTATATATAATTTATGCACCGTTTCATAATTTCAAAATCTTACTTTTTTTTTACAATCTAAGAAAAAAAATCAATGTGAGCTAAAAGCAGCAAAATTAGGAAGAAATAATGCATGGTACAAGCCTAAAAGCGTGACCGGACTCACAAGATGAGTCATTAAAATGTTTATGTCGATAAGGGGCAAGCCTCACACACAGAATTAAGTGCATTTTAGCACTTGGAGTGTCATAGTCTTTATCACTTGCTTAAATCGCCTCAATTCCGATCAAAACAAAAGAGAAAAAAATTATGAAAATTGAGAGAAATGATTTTGTCTTATCGGCCTCATTATGCTTAGGTCGCACCCATCTCAATGTGTAAAGCCTTGAGGTGAAAACTTTTCATCGGCTTTTATGTTTGTAAATAATTATGAGAGTAATCTCATCGTCATTTTGTTTCGGAATGCTTTATTTCTTCTGTTATTTTTTTTCCTCTTTGAATTTGAGAGTAATCAATTAAGTTTGTTAAGGTTGATTGATATTTTTACTAGTATTGGTTTTAAATAGTTAAAAAATATTAGCAGTACAGTATTAATAGGGTTTCGAGTTAAAATCCAAACAAAAAAAATCACCCAGAGTCAAACTTTTAAGTATCCTCTTATTAGTAAACGGTAAAAAATTCAGGATCTCGCACATCGAGTTTTATCATTGAGGTAAAAAGGTGTAAATAGAGGTAGAAATTTAAAGATTGCTTTTGAGATAAAGTAGGTATGCTCGTGATGACTTAATGTTTTCACTAGCGTTTATTTTAAATAGTTAAAAAAGATTAGCAGTACAGTATTAATAGGGTTTCGAATTAAAATCCAAACAAACAAAAAAATCACCCAGTGTCAAACATTTAAGTATACTCTTATTAGTAAGTGGTAAAAAATTCAGGATCTCGCACGTCGAGTTCTGGCATTGAGGAAAAAAGGTGTAAATAGAGGTAAAAATTTAAAGATTGCTAATGAGATAAATAAGGTATGGCTCTTGATGTTTTGCTTTGTTTTTAGCCCATATGTGTTTAACCCATATGTGTCCTGTATGTGTTTTAGCCTCACATCAAAAATTTTTTACCCGAAGTCAAATTGTAAAGAACTCTCCTATTAGTAAATGGTTGAAAGTTGCACGATATCGCTCCTCGAGTTTTAGCGTAAGGAAAATGGGTTTAAATAGAGGCTACAGTATTCTTTGTGCTATGTAGCTTAAAAAAACATGAATAAATCATTAGTTCAGAAATTGACGATTGTTTTTTTTTTTTTGCTTTGAAACAAGGTTTTATTTAACATGTTTTCTATGATGAATCAATTGAGATGATAGGATTATTAGTTTTGAAGGTTATAATGAATACCATACCTCACATTGCTATTTAGGCGAGTTATGTAATGTCTCGTAACTTTTTTTTGTCTTTGAATTAAACGAAAAGTTAATTTTATTATTAAAATAGCATTTAAATGCATAATAATTAATCCTTTTATATTTTTTCACGAAAAGCATTTTTAAATTTATTTACGCAATGCAATTCACCAAGAAACCCCTTGTTACTCAATCATTGATACATTTTTGAATATAAATTAAAATTCATAAAACGATTTTTATTGAATTTTATATTTTAGTACAAGTATAATTCTGATAATCTAACACATATTTATAGTAACTATTAGATTGTTTTTTTTTATAATTAAACAATACCGAAATAAATTTTTCTTGTAGTGAGAGCGTCAGAAAATAATCAATAAGGTTTACTCCGTTGTCCCAGCGGCTTCAAAAGGTTAAGAAATAGCAAGAATAAAGCATAGAAAATATAACATAGATTGTGATATAAAAAATATACTATAAAAATGTGAATATAAAAAATATAATATGATAATATAGATTAAATTATTTCTTAGATTTAAATTGTTTCCCCTTTCTTCAAAAAAACACTAAAAATGATTTTGGAAACTGAAACCAAATTTATGGTATATTTACGAGTGATTTTATGGCTACTAACTTATCTGCAAGTGTCAAATATTTCCCAAAAATGCCCATAAGTTTTTTATTACCGTCAGATGGGGTGACTTTGTGCAAACTGTAATAACTAACATTGTAATAACTAAAAAAAAAAATTATGCATGATTTGTTATCTCAATTGATAAGACTTTTAAAGTATAACCTACCTTCCTGGCCAGGATAACAAGAACTTCCTCAACCGAGCAGACTTTCCAGCCTCCGATTTTGCGACGTTAAAAAATTTGAAACTGTTTGTAACTTGAGCTCACAATTTTCCAAGAACGATGATGTTTACATTGCTAGTTCTTGCTAAACCATTTGTACGTTATGTTGACAACTCAAATCAGTTGATACCGAGCTTTAAAAATACCCCTAGAAGATAGCACGACGCAAAAATTAAAAGAATGACAGACAAAGTCACCCCATCTGACGGGTAACTAGTGTTGTACAGATTGCCGAACTTACTTAACAATTTGTGGGTACTAATTTTAAGATTAATCCATCTATAGTTGAAAATAGTAGTTTGAGCAAAGCTTTGAAAATACCATTTTAGCAAATATAAGTTACTATGCCATATAAAGGGTAGGATGGTTTAGGACACTAAGTTCAAATAGAACTTTCAGCGTCAAACCGTGAGACGTGATATAAATCGGAAAGTGAAGGATTAAAAACTAATTTTATAAAGGGCATAAAGTACCCAAAGCAGATGAGATATACATTTAAAGAGTCGTTAAGGCTCAGGGATAGAGCGATCGTCTCCAAAGGAGGTACCTCGAGTTCGAATCCCAGCGATGGCCGGTCGATACAAATTCTGCATCCGGCTCGCCCCGGACACAGTGCTGAATTAAAATATCTTCAGTGGTAGGCGGATCGTGGGTTATTATCTCCTTGGAGATGACAGAGACAAAAAATTGGTCCAAGATTCATTGAACAACACTGTCATAACGTTGAAAGAAAACCAGATGAAACTTGTTTCTGTTATTCTTCTTAACACCCCTATTGATTATACAGTAGAAGAAGTGGCAGTTATTCTTAAAACTGCATCCCTGCAAGAAAAATTCGATGCCATCAATTTTTAAAGCCTATTAAACACAGAACCGATTGTAGAAAACGCCATCTAGTGATTAAGATGTGTTATTGGTTTGCTAAAGAAATGCTAAGTACACAACAGGTTTTAACAAATCATCAGAAGAAGGATTTTTGTTCTACACTATAGAAACTGTCAAAGACACCACCAAGCGTCGTCTTTCAAAAAACTTACAAGATGCCAAAAATGTGGTGAATGCCACTCATTCGAAAAATCTGAATCTCCAAGCAAAAAATTTTTCAATTGTGCTCAATCAAACAATAATTTTATCTCAAATTTTGACTTAAATCATGAAACAACAGACCCAAACTGCTCATCATCATATATTTGCGAATATAATATGCTCAAGAATAAGTTTTCTTACAAAACTCCTAATGCTCTAAATAATCAGTAATTGGTGTAAAAATATATATAGATAATAGAAAAACTCTAACACAAACTCTTCATTAAGCTTCAAGACAATTTTTTTTTCCTTCTTATTTTGCATTTTTAATAACGTTTTTATTATTCTTAACTTTGTTACAATGAGATAATAAGGTGAGATTACAAGACCTCCTTATTAAAGTAACTAACTTACACAATCTTTAATTAGTTCAGTTGTGAAAATGTGTTGTGACGTTACTTTGAGTTTTTGATTATTTTCTAAATGTGCTGTGTAAAATATGCTCTATTTTAGCTAAACTGTGCTGTAAAAATTTTGTTGGTATTTCTGGAGATTTTTTAAAGACAATCCACCAAAATTTTTACAAATCAGTTTTTGCTCAAATTGAATTAACCTACAAAAACCTACCGTAAGGCATAAAATTGAAATAATAACAACTGTGATTAGTATTGTCTAATTAAGATTCGTTGCATAGATTAATGTTTTTATTTAATTTATTTTTTGTTCTTTGGACAATTCATAAATTTTTCTATAATGAGGTTACTCAATTATTTCAATAATGAGATAATATTACGTAGTATGAGATGCATATTTATGTAAAATAACTAAGTCACACAATTTGTAACTAGTGTAGTTCTGAAAATGTGTTATAATGTGATTTTGTGTTTAAGATAATTCAAAAATAGCGTTTATATTTTTATCTAACTAGCATATTATCTATAAAAACTTTATAATCCTCAACCTCTCTTAAACTGCTCGTTTAAAAAAAATGAAATGAAAACTCCTTTTAACTTAATTTTAGAAAGGAATGAAAATAAATCTCTGTAACTAAGTTTTTATTTCAATAAAAAAAGCAAAGCAAGTAACTAACTATTCAACACAGCTTAAATTATTACTCAAGAAAACCTAACAAAATGAATTGAAATAAATGCTTAACATGTAACTAATTATTTAACACTACTTAAATTATTACTTAAGACAACCTAAGAAAACAAATAATAATAATAAATAATGTTGCCAGTGGATAGAGAAATGCCAGAGTTAGTGGTGCCGCAAAAAATATACAGATAGATAAGCAAATGAACCGTAAACAATATGGTGATCAAAACGTTCTATAAACTCTCACTCAGCACTTTTTCCTTTTCTGTAAACCTCTTTCATATGTCCTTAATTCTCCTTAAGTACAAGGAACAGAAAGCAAGCCTTAATCTATACAGATTTTTCAACCACCAAATAAACTTATTCCTTCAAGATAGCGAACTTAATTAAGCATTCATACAATGTATTATTACAACAAAACTTCAGATAAAAACGTTATTACATTAAAAAAGAAAACAAATTGACATTCCAGCTTCCAGATTGCTAATTTGTTTATCATGATTAATGAATATTGTGTCATTCTTTAAGTAATTACATCTGGGAATATTATTAGATTGCAATGTATCAAAAACTATAAGTTTAATATTTGGTGAAATTACATCAATATCCTTTCCTCATAAATGTGATTAGTAATATCCCTTTTATTATCATTCCGAAACTCTTTTCAACACATCACCAAATCTCACTTATCTCTAAGTAATCATTGAAGAGACATGATGCCACCTTTAATAGATAAAGTCCTGAATACTAAACGCACCAATAAGCAGTCTTTGGCGATTAAAGATAACATCGACAGATAGTTTCAACATAGCATATCACTTCAACGGACCCGCCAATTATCGTCTCACTTTGGAAGTTGATGATTTCTCTTGACTTCAAATAGTTTTACCATGTCAATTTTTACCTTCTGATTAACATTAAAATGAACGTTTATTTTAAAAAATGCTTCAGAAAGCTATGCATCTCTGGCGAGAACCTTGTCTTGAATGACAGCCTGAGAAAGTAAATGTCGCCAAACTTGCACCTTTCTGTTCAGCATACGCTAAATCGGCATATTCTAACCGGTTAAGAAATAAATATACTTCTGTGGAGATTTAATGTGTTTACAGTTTGAGGTGAAGAGTTATTTGCGGTGTTTGAAATTAATTGAAATGGTTAACCACGAATATATTATAGTGGTAAAATATACAAATAGATAGGTGTGGTATTTCATTTGCGAACGTACTGATTTGCATTATGCAAATGAAAAGACCTCGGGAAACTATCATTTAAGGTTTCTTTGTCAAATAAATTCTTCTTTTTCTTAGTATTCTAATATTTATGATTTTTGACAACTGTTGATATTAAGAAGATATAGCACGTTGCCGTGATAGCTTTATAAAAGTTCACCAAAAAATAATAAATTTAAAGTGGTGTTTTATAAATAGAAAAATTAAATAGAATTTTTACGGTTTGATATTTGAGTCAAACATGCATCACTAAAGGCTATATATCAGTTGAAAGATGTAAAAAAAAGTAATTTTCGCTCTTGCTTATAAAAAAAAAATAAGCCATCACTGTCATTTCACTGTAGATAATAAAGACGATTATTTGCCGTAAGAAAAATATTGTGAAAAATAATATTGAGCATAACTGAAAATATCCTGGTTTTCATGAGTTCAAATTTAAAATTGAGTTCAATGCTTTATAGATTAAATAGAGTTTAAAGCTGAATGAATGAGTTATTTAGGTTTCTATAGTGATAAAAATAAGATAAAAATTGTGAACAAATCGTGTATTCACAAAAGAAAAAATGAATCGTGTGGATTTCTGAGGTCATCATCAGTATAAATTAAATAATAGATAAAACGGTATTCGCGATCACAACGAACTATAGGGGGCGTTGTTGTATGTGACGAATTCCTGCGATTTCCATAAGAACAGTCATTCAGTTGCTCTGGAAATGTCTTCAGTGTAGCATTGTAACGTTCCTTCTTTATTGTGGCTTATTAAATTTAAAAAAGAAAATTTTTTGATATTCTTTCTTATGCAAGCGAAAACAAAATGGTATCTCTTTTTTCAGGGAAGGAACATCCGAAACACACCGGAAAAATATTTGTAAATAAACAGAAAAAAAAGAGTTAAAACCTATTGCCTGTGAAATAGTTTTACTAAATTTTAAGATATAGCATGAAAGGTCTATTTAAATTTTACATTCCATAATTTTACGAATCACATTACTTCAAACATTAAAATATGCAAAAAGTATACATAAGCTCATAAGTTTATATTATCTAATTTTTCAAAAAAGGTTTTTTTACAACAATTTTTATCAAAAAATTTCGAAACTAAAAAACGTAAAATAAGGAATGCTTACGAAACAAAAAGACGATTCTAAAAATTCCTCACATTAAAATAAAAAACTTTCATGTTTTCTTTTGTTATTAATCGGACGTAGAAAACCATTCTATAGAAAATTATCATCAAATAAGAAAAAAAATTATTCCCAAGTAAAATTTTTTATTATTAAAATTATAACACTTACCTGCTTTATAAATACGGAGAATTCCAAAATTATATGCTCTTCATTTGAAAACTTTATTCTCAAATAATATATACATAGATTATCACTTCATTACTTTAAGATGATATACCACGCAATACAATTTTATAATTGCAAGATCTCGATTTGAATTTCAAAATGTAACTTAAAAACAGAATAGCTCAATTCTAGTTGAAATTTATTCTTCAAAATTAAAAAATACTTACCAAGAAAACCATAAAAATTTATTAATAATCAACATAAATGATATTATTTCAAGTAATTCGGATGATTCTTTATTGTGGTTTTCCGAATTATATAGATTCAGAAATATACACTACTCTATAACTATTACAGTTCTGCGCATTCTGAAATCATCTATATTATATAAAACGCTAATACGTACGTATGTATGTATGTATCAATAAAACCGATGATATTTCTTTTCTCGCGCTGGCAACAGTTTTCATTTTTAATTGATTGGATTCGGCGCGCAAGAGCACGTAGTGAGCAACCAGATAACAATAACCAGAGTGAGCATTATCAGGTTGTTCAATTCAGATTCATGCACTAAAAACATGACAATATTTAATTTAAACTCAATTAGGAATTAATTAATTAATTGAAGTGAGAATGCTTTAAAAGGCCGCTGTTGAATTGATATTTTTCTACTGGGAGCTACCTAAACGTCTAAAAAACGTTTAAGTGTTTGTATTGAATGCATTGAATTTTTTTATATTTCGCGTTTATTTATGCATTGAATTTTCACGCTTTAAAATGCAGAATATTAGTGAAGCAATATTTGATAATTTATTTTGCTAATATGTTTCTTATTTAGCTAATGTTTTGATTTTTTCACCATGTACAATCTAAATAGCTAATATACTTTTTTAAAAGCCAATAAGAACATTGGTAGAATTCTTCTACATAAGTACAATACTATGTCTTTGATGATAAAATACTATGTCTTTGATGATAATATATTATGTCTTTGTGCTAGAACATTGTGTTCATTGGCGAGCGAGTGCAGTGAACCATTGTTCACGACGTGAACCACATAGGATTGCGTAGCAATTCTCGGGGGTTGGCGAGCGTTAGCGAGCAGGGGGCGGAGCCTCCTAGTACTTATTTATTAGAATAAGCTAAGCAATGCTAACTTCACTTTAATTTGTAATGAATTGAAGACAAAAAGAAATGTATTTTTTCGTAATGCACAAATCTGTAACAGTATGCGATCACGAAATCGGAAGTTATCAGTTGCAAGCTTGTTAATAATAGAAAGGTAAAAATTAATGAGAAATAGTTCTTCAAATGTGTTCTGTTTCAAAAAGATTTGACAATGTTCTGGATAGTTTTTTCAAGTTCTTCTGCCTTTTCCTTAAGGAAATTTTACTACTTATTCGCTACTAAGAAAATGGCGTCTGACTCTGCCAATGATTATGGTAGAACTAAATGAAAACTTAATGAAATCTTTTTGTAAAATTGTGCCCAGTCAACATATTCAACTAAAATAATAAATTCAAAATATTAAAACGCTATTTAGGATTAACTTTTCATGCTATTGCGATATTATCTCTTTGATAATTTACGTTAAACGAATTTTTTGTAACTAAAATTTAAATACTAATTTAAAAAAACAAATTTGTGAATAAAAGGGTCGATGATGATCGAACAATATAATTATGTTTAAATTTTTCCCCAAATGAATGTGAGCCCAATTCTGTTTCAATTCAAAACAAATTTGCAGAATACTTCAGTTGAATAATTTTAAATTTTCATGAAAAATCAGTTTACGGTATAAAACCAAAAATAACTGCGCAGCAATCGTGGGGAGCGAAGTCAGCAAGGAAGTTCCAGCCTAGGAAAGTTTGTGGATTTAAGTTTGATTGGGAAGTTCTAAGTAGATAGAACTTCCTTATAAAACTTAAAGCCATGAACGAATTACACTTCAAGTCGTTCTACCGTGACGTCATCGCAACGCATTTTTTAAAGATTTTCTTTCACTCTAGTACATAACCATTCTGAGGCAAGGTCTCTCAGTAAATTTGTGACGTCATCCACGAAAGTTCTATGGAACACGGTAGCTTAAATTTGTATTAAATTCATATCTCGTATTAATAGTTTGAATCTCTTTTGATTGAAGAAAAATATTTTTGCTTTAGCTAATTTATTAGCACTTAAATATTTCTAAGTGGTTAATTTTCAGTTTTTTATTAGAACTAATCAATGTTCTTTACCCAATTATAAATCAAAATGGACCTCCAAGACTATTTCTTAAATAATATTATTTGAATTTCATAACAGAAAATAATTTATGAAGAAAAAGTTTTCTTTCCCTTTTGAAACATGATTCATCAAAACTGTTTTTAATACCTAAAAAATGAACCTCATTCAAATGTATGCTTCTTATTTACCATTTTATAACAAAATGTTGGATTAATCATATATAATAAGAAATGATAGATTTGAATCAAGTATAATAAGAAATGATAGATTTGATATAGAAATTGAAAAATGATAGATTTTAATGAAGTAGAGACTTAGAAAAATATTATTTCATATTATGAAAAAAAAGTGACAAAGAAATTGCTTTTTTTTTGTTGCATTCCTAAATTGTTATTTTAAAATAGGTTGAGAAGAGTTATTTCAGATAGTAAACACTTAAATTCTTAGACACTTAAATTCTGTTGAAAATATTTAAAGAAAGCGATAAGCATCGTCTAATTAGTTAAGCTTAGTACCACATGAGAGTGCTGTATACGTTAAGTCGACATTGCTAAGCTGTGGACTGCATACGTTGAGTTTCCTTTTGCCGTGTTTTGGAGAAAAATAAATTACACCGCTTTTTTTCTTAGTTTAGCCTTAAAATTTCAACTGAATATTTTTTGTTTTCAAACCAACTTTTAAAGACCTATGTATTTCTTAGAATTTCGTTCCTCTTTACAAAGATTTATGACGTTATTTTACCGTCGTGAAAAATTTAACTTTAAAAGCTTTTAAAAATACTCAATTTTTTTTTAAATTTTTTAATTAACGTCAGAAACGATAACCCCTCAAACAAATCTAAATCGTTTTTAGTGTCAATTTTTGGTACTTATGTAATATCACTTCGACCATTTTCGGGTCACCATTTTTGTTTTTTAAATTTTTAACTATTTGTTTTAATTCCAATTAACTGTGCACTGGCTTAAATATGAAACGTTTGGCAAAATTGTTGCTAACTTTTCTGCTTTGCAGGATTTCACACAAGACTTTCTCGAACTTAATGAAAAACGCAGCTCACATTTTCAAAAACCTTTCACCAGAGAAATTCTTTCTCTTCTTTCCCACTTCCCCCCACACACGTTTTTCGTTTAAGGTGTAACAAAAATAAAAAATTAAAATTTTCATTTTGCTGAACTTGAAAACCGAAGCTTTTTCCTTAATTTTTTTTTTATTATTATTATTTAAATATATTCTCATTCCATACTTCTTTGTTAATTACAAATACCAAACACAAACTAAATTTCACTGAAATATTTCGAGTTCACTACTAGCTTAATAAAAAAACAAGTGTCATGTTTTTTGACATATTGACAGACTGTTTAAAATGCCAAGCAAACCGTGGCAATATTGACACTAGATAAGCATCAACGAATATTTCACTAGTCATAAATAATTATCCATTCATTTTAGCGCTCTTTTATTGACTGCAAATGAGATTCACGGTTGAAGTTTAGGAAGTTACAAGACATTTAAATTGTCAAATTGATTTTTTATTTCCATAGCCTATCTGATTTTTTAATCTAACTCGTGTTTTAAGAAAGGCTGTATTAATAAGCTGTTATGAATTTACTGTTTTCAAAACAAGAAATCTTTTTTTTTTAATTACGGAACAGGAAAATTACTATTATTGAAATAGCTTTTAATCTAATGATCCGATTTTTCCGACCAAATTGCTGGCTGATTTATTTCAACACATTCCTTATAATTCATAGTACCAACAAAATTACGCTAAAAAAATAATAAAAACTAGAATTAAACACAATTTTGAAAACAATGGATTTGTTCCACGGCATGGAACTTTATAGCCCATTCCAAATTTATTCAACTTTTGAGAAATTTATTGACGATTGTCAATCATTTAACGGTTAAATTTTCGACTGATTGAATTCATAATTTTTATAAGACGTTATAATTCTTCATTTAATAATGATTATTTTAACAATATTTTAAAGATTTCTTTCAGAAAATTAAACTGTAAAAAAATTTAAATTTTAAAAAATAATAAAATGCAATTGACGATACTTTCAAACTTAGGGAACATTCCTAATGAATTTGGTTTGATCTTAATCAAATTCTTAATTTCTAATTGTATATACTTTATAACAATATCGTATTTTGATTACAAAAAAAGTGACAAAAAATATTGTCGGTGCAGCATTAGAAAATATTTGTATTAAAATGAAAAGTTGGAATTCAATACAAATTTGTTTATTTTTAGCCAAAAAAAACAATGACAGAATATCTCCAACTGCTCTCGTAAGATGAAAACCAATGAGACGTTATCAAACTCAGACAAAAAATAAATAAATAAAAACTCGAACAAATGGGTTACATCGAATAAATTTATCGACAACTATCAGTAAAGTGGATTAAATTAAATAAGCTATCTAGGAAAAAAAGATTCATAACTTTCATTGAAAACGCTTCCTTTGATTCCTATAGTCATGATTATATTTGCCACAGTTTTCAACTTACATCAAACAACCAAGCGACTACGAAAAAGTCCCTTTAATATGTGCAAATACACTCATTAAATCAAAAGTTATCCTGAGTGTTTCGCTTTCTAACTGATTTATCAGTTACTTTAATATCTAATAAGTTAACTGAAAAAATTGTTTGCATATTTTGCTCACCTAGCATGAATTTGTCTGCTAAGATATGCATGATTTTTTGAACGACCTGAATTTCGCAATAGTCTAATTTGAATATATTTTATCACGTATGACGTATCGAATCTCAACTCTTAGTAAATTGGATTGAAATAAATAAGCAATCTGGGAAAAAAGATTCATAACTTTTTTCCTAGATGGCTTATTTATTTCAATCGCGATTTTATCACGCATCGAAGCTCAACTCTCAGTAAAGTGGATTAAAATAAATAAGCTATCCAGGAAAAAAGATTCATAACTTTCATTGAAACCGCTTCCTTTGATTCCTATAGTCATGATTATATTTGCCACAGTTTTCAACCTACATCAAGCAACTAAGCGACTACGAAAAATTCCCTTTAATATGTGCAAATACACTCATTATATCAAAAGTTATCCTGAGTGTTTCGCTTTCTAACTGATTTATCAGTTACTTTAATATCTAATAAGTTAACTGAAAAAATTGTTTGCAAATTTTGCTCTTCTAGTATGAATTAATCTTCTCAGATCATATAGATAGATATACATGATTATGAACGACCCAAATTTCGCTAAAGTCTAATTTGAATATATTTTCTCAAATTATGGCTTTGACAGAAGAACCTTAATTTTTCCGTGCAAGTTAAGCAAGTTCAATTGGCCTAGATATCTGCAAAATGAAGTCTAAATACATAACTGAGAAAATAATTTTAAAAGACTAAATATAAAGCTACCACTTAAAGATTCACACCATGTTCTGGTATGTGATATCAAAAATACCATCTACCATCATAATTTAATGTGACTCATCCCTACAGAATGGATTTTTTTTAAAGATCAAATCAACCTTATTTTTTTTTCCTTTCACCCATTCAAATTCGACCTTATCTTATTCAGACATCAAAAAACTCGAACACATTGGGTTACCGCCAATGAAATTATCGAAGCTCATTTATCAGTAGAGTGGATTAAAGTAAATAAGCCAGCATGGAGAAAAAAATGGATTCATATTTTTCATGGCATCCTCAGGGTTTGATATCTATAATCATGATGATGGCGACAATAATTTTCAACTTATATCAAACAACTTAGCGATTAAAAAATATCACAGATTAGCCAGGGTGCAATTTTTCACAACTTCTGGATACGCCTATTATTAAGGAAAAGACAGCCAACTACTTTTGAGGTATATAATTAAATAAAGCTACTGCGTAAACATTGGTGTCGCTATCTGGCTCCTTTTTTTTTTTTTTTTTTTTTTTTATTTNTTTTTTTTTTGAATTCTTGGACACACAATTTGGTGAAAACCTAAGGTGTGACGAAGCAGCTGTTGAAGGAATTATAACCGATTAAGGGGAGCGTATAATCAGAGGCAAGCGATTAACTTTTTGAACTGCACCTCTCTGATTATTGTTCTTAGTTGGTTGTGTGAATAATTCTTTTTTTTTCATTGAATGAAATTGTGAATAAACGCCAAGACCCATCCTGATGCTGTTGATAAGCATAGAGCGAAAATGGTTTTTCGCCAACCCTTTCGAAGATGAGCATTTTTGTCAGTCATGACTCAAATAATATCACGAGAAGAGCTTATCTAATTGCTGAAATAATCGAAACCACCATTAATTCTGTGGCGTTTGACTTAGGTGGTTTATATCGCATTATTATCTGCGACTACTTTTTTGACGCGTTATACAAATCGATTATATTCTCTGGGAATACCCACTATCATTATTTAATTAATTTGAGAATGTCCATTCGTAGTATAATGTGAATGTAACGTGTTAATCATTAAATGAAATTGAAAAGCGTAAATAAATCATGGAAAATATTCCACGCTCTTCTAAATAAACAAAAGATTGAGTTCAGTCAGCAACAAAAATTTCACCATATTTTTTGTTTTGTGATGGGGAGTNTAGATAAGGGGATGGCACCACCGCTTCGGTAGCCCGACGACCTGCACACGAAGTCGAGCACTTTACGGTGGAACAGTTTAACGAGGACCAATACCGCACACCATCGATCCCTACGCAGGCTGATCCAAGTGGTCACCCACCCGCACACTGACCGCAGCCAATGATGCTTTACATCGGTGATCTGCTGGGAACCGTGTCTTAACGATCAGTTCACTGCGGGAACTCTTATGGATTGCGGTGAAATGGTATCTGGTATTTGTAAAAAAAACTGATTGAAGGTAAAATGTTTAGCAAATTTTTACACATAAAAAATGTGACCAAAATGACCAAATGATGAGCGTTTCTAGCCTTCTTATTGAACGAACAAATCACACTATGTTATCATTAAGCAAATCAACTATATATACAGTCAAACCCCCGCTATAGTGAACTTTCAAGGGACCGAAATTTTGGTTCACTATATTCGTTCCGCAAACAATTTTAGCTAATGTTTCCGAACTCCTTCCCTTTACTATACATTATTTAAATCAATGAGCAATAAAATGGAATACAAAAATGACTGAAAAATAATTTTTGAGAACAAAAAAATTTGTTAACTTATTTTTATTTTTATTACTCTTCGTCTTGTGTACAAAAAAAAAATTAGTAATCTTTAGCTGATGCGAAGATTCTGGAAAAATTTTGTCCATACATCTGGTTTGACCTTTATTTAGGTATGGGAAAGTGAGATAAAAGAAGAAAACAGGAAAAGATGCTTATCGCTACATTCCCCTCTATAGATGGTTTTATTTATTTTGAAGTAGACATTTCAAAATTATTACAAAAAAATGAAGAAAAGAATCTGTCGAAGACTGAAAAAGTTCATAATATCCAACTTCCTCAATTTTTTGGTTCACTACATCCACAAAAAATAACATTATACGTGTGTAGCAAGGCACGGGACCGAACATTTCGTTCACTATATCCGGGAGTTCACAATTAACCGTGTTCACTATAGCGGGGTTTGACTGGGTTAGACATTCATTCGCAGAAAATAAAAGTTAATACTAAAGTTATAATCACTTGATCTTCTTTTGAGTTAATAAATTTGTGCTAGTAATATTATTTTCGGATATTTTTAAATTTTGCTTATAAGGGAAAATTAATGCTGGTTATTCTTTCCTTAGATTAGAAATATTATCCTTTTGTAAAGATGGCATTCAATAATAAACACAATAATGTAAAAGCGTATTAAACGAAATTTTCAACAAAAATCAAATTTGCTGACTTTGCAACAAAGCAGCATAAGTGGGCATTAATTTTAAATTCCGTAATTATTATTTTATTCATTTAACTATTCCGATTTGTTATTAATATTTTTAATTTTCGTTACAAACATTTTGAGAAAAAAACATGTTGTCTTTTGGAGAAACCAGAAAATGTTTAAGTGGAAAAAGAACAACGCCATATTTTGAAAATCGTGTTAACCATAAATTGTTGCGTAGACAAAGCAGCGTTGTTTTAAAATTTTATTCAATGGTCAGAAATAGTGTAACTACTGTAGTCGTTAGTAGTCGTTATTTTTTTTCGTCATTTGTAGTGTAATGAGCAAATTTTTAAGGGAAATAGTGTAGTAAGTGGTGCAATTAAAATATAGTAATTTGTAGCAATTCCTGGCAACTACTTTTAACGTTAGTTGGCAAAGAAACAAAGGTCCAAACGCAGCTAAGGCTTCGAATTTAATTGGTATTCATCTTTACGGGTGCATCACTGGACACAATGAGTATGTCCCTGGGACTATGAGAGTTAATAAGAATTATATATTTAATTTCAAACATTACTAATATTTAAACCAGTCATTACGAACAATAGCTAATTTAACACTTTTGCTACACCTTCAAATACGAAAATGTACACTCACAAAGCATTGTTATTTCAACAGAAGAAAACATATTTTCTTTAAACTTTATTTCTTAGAAAATTTTTTAAAAAACCTGTAAACACTTAACAAAATTTGAAATACTTAATCATTTTCTAGCATTTTTTAATTGGGTATAATATGAAAAAAACAGAACTACTTCGATTTAGTAGGAATAACATATGACGCAATGCTAAACGAATGGAATTTAGTTGCTGTTTATTTAGTTATTGTTATTAGTAGTTGTTGTTATTTGTTTTAGTTGTTGTTGTTTATTTAGTTGTATTTAGTTTCAATAACTTTTCTTTATAATGCAATAAAATCTGGCGAGCAGCTATTTAAACGATCGAACACTTCGTTTGTTTATTTGTGGCTTGAAGTTAGGCTCGCAGAAAATGCCGTTCATGGGTTAAATTTAGTAGGAACAACACAACCTGTGACGTAGGCTATATTATACCCGGTGTCAAATATTCGGTGTCAAGAAAGGCATAAAAAATTGAAAATTAAAAGAATATATTCGTAAAAAAATTATTTAAGAAAATGGCTCGTGTAAGCACGAATAAATATTTCTTAATCATTCGTCATGCTTCAATAAGCCAATTTTTTATTCAAAACAATTTTGAACATGGTCGTAAATTCAGCTCTCTTGCCAAGTTTGACTTCTAAAATTAGTAAAGTAATGACTGTATCTCGAAAGTAGTTTGCAGTCACTACTTATAAAGGAAAAGTAGTTTTAGTTAAACTACATAGTTAACTAGATTTGTAGAAAAGTATTGTTGTTGTTGCTGTTTCTAATGTCACTTGCCATACTAGCAAGCCTGCTTGGTGAAACCGAGCAAATTTAAAGCAGAGTGCGCGGTTCTTGTTTTTCAGTGGTGCCATCTATGGCCAAGAATTCCACTTCTGCCACACCATACGTCGCACCCGTTTATAGGGCGGACCCAATCATACATCCATTCACTCATCTACAGATCGTAATTTTGACCTGAGTCAGAAAACGATCGATCTCCAATCCAATACCCCCAGAGGTATTGATTTGTGATGGGAACATGGAGGACTTTTGGGACTCGACAGATTTAACGTGCATCAGTCACTTTACTACACGAGGAGTCTTCGGTCGGTGGGGTTTGAACCCATGAACTCTCGGACATGGGTCCAGCGCCCTGCCGACCAGGCTATCCCGGCCTAGAAAAGTAGTTGTGGTAAATTGTAAAAATAATATAGTTCTTCCAACCACCGAGATCGAGAATAATATCGAGAAAAATTATTTGAATTTTCAAACAGAATACTTGGAATTTTCGTGTAAGATGGGCTTTTGGTTATTTGCGCATAATTAACTTAACATTTGGAAAAACAAAAATAATTATAAGGGAATCATGGGACCTCGACATAATGACCAAAGTAGGGGATTTAAAAAAAATTAAATAAAATAGTTATTTAATTTTATTTATATCTATCTTAAAAATTCCATATCAAAACGTATTAAATATGTATTTAGAGTAAATTTATATTATTAAAGAATAAATCCATTATGATCTAAAGATAGTTATTAAATAATTTAGTGATTAACTGTTGCACAAAATTATATAAACTGTATTCAATTGAGCAATACTGCTTGGTAACCGAAACTATCAAATTACATTTCTGAATTCATCAAATACGTTATGAACATTATGAGCGAAATAGAGGCTCTGCTCCAATTACATAATAGTTCTGATCCCAATAGAATCAGAAACTAAATCTGTGGAATTAAATATCTGTGTTTGTATTTTTACAATATCAAAGTTTGCGATCTCTTAGTTAAATATTTTTAACTATGTAATAGTCTGCTTATGGAAATAAAAAGGATAACGAAGCAATCGTAGATGATGGTAAGCGAAGTGAGCATAACAGAACGCTTGCTAACATATTCATAAAATAAAAAACGTATTCATACTAGCATATTCATAAAATAAAATTAACATATTCGTGCTAGCATATTCATAAAATGTTAAAGTTTAGTAATGTTTCTAATTTTAATATGACTCATACTATTTTGCTATATTATTTTACATATTAATACGACCTATACTATATTTGGGGAGGGGGGGGGACATAAAATAGTCCTCCCCTTGGCGATTTTTTTAAACCTCGCCAAGCAAATTTTTGAAATCTCGCCAAACTAGGTTTCCGGATGATATTTCTGGGAGATAATTTTGAACGTCCGATCACTCCACGATCACACCACCAAAATTCTTGAACTTGATTGGTTATTTGATATGTATACCTACGCGAAAGTTGGATTTCATTAGAAAAGAGGTAAAAGGTTTTATTTTTTCGTCATTTATGCTTCTAATCGCTTGCTGTTAGATTCATCGTTATTAATTCATTTTTTTAACCGTTATTTCATTTATTACCGTTGTTATTATTATAATTAATTTTGTGCGATACTGGTTGAAAATGGCGAGCGAATGGAAGAGGAAATTTTTAACTGTATTAAATGCAAAAGGTGAGAGATCAATGATTGATTGGTTTATGAATCAAAAGTTAATTTGATGAATTAAATAGGAGGATTTGATGAATTTAATTTGAAATTTAATTTGATTTAAAAGATGAGCCATCTGAGCAAGGGTAAGTTATTTTTTATTGTATTAAAAAACATTTTGATGTAATAGTTAATTTTTTTTTATTCTAATAATCAAAAAGCAACGTTGATCCCAGTAATAATTGCCAACTTGGCGAGAGTTCAAAAAGTCGCCAAGAGGTGGGCTACTCTAGGATTTTACCCATGTTTGAACTAAAAACAAACCGTTGCACAAAATAAGATACACTTTTCACCATCAAAAAGTATTTTCAATAAAAAATAAATATTTGAATAAACAAAATACAAGATACATTCAAGGAATAATTGTATCTCTTATCATAGATAGCTAAACAGAGGTTTAAACTCGTACTTACTAGCAAAAATACAAGGTGTGTAGGAGCATCCGTAGTTTTGCGTTTTTACTACGGAAGACTCATAGTGAAATTTTAATAAGGCTATTTACTGCTACTTTCAGGTAGATACTTAATTTATATCGTACTAGAGTTGCACAATGGGCTATTAGCGACTGTCTAGAAAACATCTCTGAGGATGAGTTGAAGACATACCATCACAAACTAATTTTAAACACTTTTGGCTAAACTAATTTTAGTACACTTTTTACAACTATAATCTTATGATATTTTTTATTAATGAATACAATTCAATATGTTCTACTGAAACTGTACCAGTCACTTACTAATTTTAAGCAGAAATTCAACCAAAATATTCCGCAATGAATTTATGCATTCTTACAATTACCTAACACAGTTATCATCGGCTTATCCCCAGAGAGGAAAATCCACTAATACTCTAAAATCATGCCTATACTACAAATCCCCCAAAGAGGTTGTAAAATTTAAAACTCGCCAAATCCTCTTAAGTATTCTTCAAAATTCCTGTTGGGTTTCCTGGGTTGGAAGTTAGTCGAGTCAAATTTAATTACTTACTTGCAAATCGAGGTGTTGTTTTAATCTGGGAAGTAGTGCAGATTCTTCAGAAAATTTTTAGAATAGAATGACTTCGAAGAGTTGGTTGCATAAGTTGGTGGCATTGAATTTGAAACCCATCTTTGGCGACATTTCCCCCCCATCGTGGTTGGCACTTAGGGGAAAATGGGAGCTGTTATATTCCTCCAAATCAATCAGAGATTATTGAAATGTGGTGATTAAGTTTCCTACGAAGAACTTATGAGAGCGTGTTTAATTTAATAATTTGAAGGAAATTGAGTGTTTCTCCCACGGGAATGTGAAGATGTATTTTAAAGTTGAGTAAGATCTTAAAAATTCATAATTATGGATTTTCTGATTGAGTGATAAAATTCAAAACTTCTCTTTGGGGAATCGTTTATTTCTAAAAGGTATTAGAATCTAAAATATGTATAAGTTCCAAGAAAACTTTTAGTATATTGGGTAAATAATGTAAAAGTTCAAATGAAATCTTCAAATAATTGATATTGTATTAGCGTTTCTTAAGAAACTTCGCTTTTTATGCGTCATTGTTTCGCTTTATATTGTTATAGTTACTATTATACACATAACATTTTATTTTCTAAAAATAGAAATATTGTAGTTTACTTTTATATTCTGTTCCCAATACAATCTAAAACTTTTTTTTACTTATTGTTAAGCATGCATTATACAAGCTAGTGTGCTCATTACAAAATACGGCGTAAAAGTCTAATTACAGAACAGATATTACACATTAATGAAGGATATCACAAAGATGCATTCATGGTTAGAGCGGTATTCGAACCTGCTACTGCCAAATTTCATAGGGTTTGCCAGCATTTGGCAGAAGCAGAATTCAGTCCCACCAAACACTCCATTGCATAGAGGTAGCGGGTTAGACTCCCGCCTTAATACTGAATGTACGTTTATGATGTTCTTCGATAACTTGTAATCCCGCATTGGATTGATCGTTAAGACGCGGCGCAGTAGATCACCGATGTCAAGCATAACTGCCAGGTGTCAGTGAGCTGATTGGTGACCACTTTGATCAGCCTGCGAAAGGACAAAACATGTGTGGTATCGGTACTCGTAAAATTGTTCTACCGTAAAGTGCTCAACCTCGTGCGCAAGTCATCAGCAGCGAAGCCATCTCTCTGCAGAGAATCAAAATTGTGATGTCATGCCTCTGGAACAACCCGTCAGGGATGTTTGCCAGACCGTTAATGATAGCCAATCGTGAGAGCCGTTGACTTAGGCAGCTCTCGCCTCCCAATGAGGTGACCCGGGGTTCGAATCCCAGCAATGGCTGGTCGATACGAATATCACACCCGGGTCGTACTGACAACAATTCTGGCGAAAAATATCCTCAGTGATATACGGATCATGGGTAAGAGTCCCCTTGCCATCAGTCTTCCTATGGGAGATTTTCGTGGTTTTCCTCTCCATGTAACACAAATGAGACTTATTTTCTTCAAGAAAGTTCAATTTCTCCCAGTACTTGAACCAGGAGTTCCCTTGTCTTCTGGATTGGGTTCAAAATTACAAGGCTACGGAGTTGAACATTGGTAGTCGCTAATTCAAAAATTGGGGAAACAACGGTTATAAAATGAAATAAAAGCAACTCAGCGTGCATCTCTAGTGCAATCTAATTAAAATACTACTATAACTTGTGCTCTCTGTTTTTCAACTTGACAAGGGCTTGCAAACCTTACTTTGTAGTTAATGAGTATACAAGCCTGTATATGTATGCATAAAAATAAATAAATGAATGTGGGCAATACATCCACTGTTATAGAGAAGTTCAGCTTAAACTGTTGCATTTGCCAATATTCACAAATCTGCTCATCTGAAAGTCTAATAAATAAAAAACTAATGACATTGCTTTTTAATAAATATGAGAATTGCAGTAGTTTTGATTATTTAATTTCATTTTTTTAAGAACTAGAACCATGCATTGAAACCAAGAAATTTCTGCATTCTATTCGCAATGTCAGGATATAAAGCAAGAAACATTTAATAACTACCCAAAGCCATATCACATAGACTTGAAAGCGATGAGTGAAGGTATACGCGATAAACCTTGAACGCAACCAAGAGTCTAATTCTCTATTTTGGGCAGTAAGTTATTCAACTTGACAATGGTTTATGAGTCGTTATTTGAATTGAACTCAACAATAAATAAATATTAATTGAAGATGATAAAAGAAAGATGCTAGGGCCACCCTGGTCGAGTCATCTTGCCGTTCCGACAAACATTCTGCAGCGGGGACGGGGAAGGTTCGAGTCCTGTCGGATGTATGTTAGTGATGTCTTTCTTTTTCTTGTGCTATTTGCTCTTCAATCTGATAAAAGCTTGTAAGCCAGAATACTTTGTAATGAGCATATGTATGTTTAAAAATAAATAAATAAAAATCTGTAGTTGCCTAGAGAATAAGGTCCATAATTTCAATCTTAACTAAAATCATAACGAGGTAGTCAACAGAATATGTCTCTGCGGCAACAAAGAAAGCCGTAGGTTCGTAGCTCCGAAGGTAGTAAGTTTGATTTTCATCTCAATTTTTCGATCCTCACTTAGTGACCTTTTTCTATATGCTGTGCCATAAGAACTTACAATTTTATCTTGATTCTTGTATAAACTGTTGTTGTTGTTGCTCATTTATGTCACACTAGAGCTGCACAATGGGCTATTTGGCAACGATCTGGGAAACATCCTTGAGGATGATCCAAAGACATGCCAGCACAATTTTGATCCTCTGCAGAGGGGATGGCTGCCCCGCTTTGGTAGCCCGACGACCTGCTCGCGAAGTCGAGCACTTTATGATAGAACAGTTTAACGAGGACCAATACCGCACACTCTCGGTCCCTACGCAGGCTGATCCAAGAGGTCACCCACCTGCACACTGACCGCAGCCAGTGATGCTTGACTTCGGTGATCTGCTGGGAACCGTGTCTTAACTATCAGTCGACAGCGGGACCAATTTTATCTTGATTCTTGTATAAACTGAAATGGCACCAATTCAAAATACGCATACATTAAAAATTACTACAAAATTCATCGGAAGCTCTTCTAACTCCTCAATGTAACCTTGCTAAACTCCGAAATGTAACCTATTTTACTAAAAAAAATTAAAAATATGGTGGAGTATACGAACGATATCAAAAACTACTACAGAGGCTATCAGAAACTCTATATTTACTAGTGAGGAAATGTAACCTTTTTTACGAAAATCATTAAAAATATGATGGAATATACGAACGGTACTAAAAACTACCACCAGGGCCAACGGAAATTCTTTAATTACTAGTGGGAAAAACTGTATGAAAAGTATCACAACTATTTTGATTGTGCATTAAACTTGGAATTAGTTTCTATTTATTCCTTTAAAACTTAAACAGGTTTTGATGTTTTGGTCCCACCATTCTCTGTAGTGGTTTTTTAAAGTTCAATATTGTTTTTTTATTCTTTTTCGCTTCAATGTTAAAAGTGTTCTTCACGACCCTTTCATCAACGAAAATAAAATAGTTAAAGTTCCTTATACTCGAAGCAAAGCTGTAACTTTAAACTATAAATGTCTTGCAGTGCTGGACTATCTGAGCTATAGAACGGACAAATAATTTAGACTTTAAAATCAACTTTTTTTTTCAAAATCACCAATCTGGCGAGATTTTTCTCTTGGATGAAAATTAGAAAAATCAATGAATAGTTCTCAATTTTCCAAATTTTTATGAACCTACAGATAATAACTTTTACTTTTAAATATTAAAAACTTAAATCATAAAAAGTTTCTCATTTTCTTCATATTGACGCTTTGTATGATTTTTGGAAGTAGCTTAGAGGGAGCTGGTTACAGATAAAAGAAATTTGACAGTCTTGAATAACTGTTAACCATAGAGCTAAATTAGTGGTCGCCACCGGCCGCAGAGAGAGAAAATTATAACAAGTGGCGACAAAAAGTTACCCGCCAGTTGCCACCCGATCACCACTTTCTCTATTGAAAATTCACTCTGTGTTCATTTAATTAAATATGGAATTAGTACAGATATTTCCTCATGATCTGAAAACTACTTTGTTTCACTTGATTTTTAAAATTTTTCTGTAGAAATGAACCATGCTATGTTTACTATATTTTAATAAACATTTCAAAAGAGATGCCTTACTTTATTAACCATTTGACGTAGATGGGCACCGGTGATTTTTTTATAAATATCTTCTTCTGACAATCTATTTACAAGCAAAAGTATAAGTTGGTACTTTTTAATTATAAAAAACCTGTTTAATAGTTATTTAGAATATCTGTTAGATTATAGGAATTACATTCGTACTAAAATATAAAATCCAAAAGAGAAGTTTGAAAAAAAATTTCATTCATATTCAAAAATCTTATATATATAATTCTCTTACGTGGCTCCCAGATTTCGGCTGTATTTCTTTTCCGCCGGTGACAACGTTTGCTTTATTTTGTTTCGACCAATGATTGCCGGTAAAAATGTCACATGCCAAATCTAGCTGAGGTGGCTTAACATATAGAGCTTTTAAAAACGGAAACTGAAATAACCAGAGAGCATCAGCTGCGGCAATCTCATACTATTTAGCTAGGCAGAAGTGAGTTAGCCCGGCAGAACCTTCAAAAACAGCTTTAATTTGCAACGCCTGATGTGCTACTTATTTGTCTTTGTTTTTGATAGATTCTTTTAATAACATATTCTGAGTCCCTATAGACTTAGAATCAAAATTAATTTAGGTTTTTAATTAGTGACGAAAAATAAGCAGGTTACAACAGATTATTTAAGCATATTTTTATTTCATGATCACTGTATGCTTATAGTGCAAATACAATACAATACAATACCAACGATTCATGAGTCATAGCAAGGGATTAACAAATAAGGTGCAAATTATTTAAGTTTCTCACCAAAAAGGAATGTTGTTTCAAGGGGTCAAACACAAAATATGAATCCACGATACAATAGAACAGTGCGCGAAGAGACATTCAAATATTTTGCTAGAACACTTAACTGTTCAGTACATTCAACAATCTTTCAGATTATTTTTAATAAGTTTCAACCACATGATGCAATCAAATCAGAAAAGTATAGACACAATTTTTATGAAACAATTTCTAAATTACGAAGAAAACAGAAAACTTATTAATATTCGCTTTACCATATAACAATATACAAATGTGTATAATAGTTAAATTAATATTAAATAAAGTGCTTTTGTTGCATATTAATTAACGAAACTGTGAACTTTAGAGGTCTTTTGCCCTCTAATTGCCTCTTTTATTTAATTCTAATTATTCTTTATTTAATTTTCAAAAATAAATTAATGGTGTACATTTACTTGATTCTTCAGTGTCTTTTCATACTTGCAAAATACAAGGCTGATACCAAATCAGAACTTGAGGTATAAAACTTGCAGTAATTTAGATTGTCTTTTAATTTTTTCTGACAAAATTATACCATTACAGTTATGCAATCAGTAATTTTTGAAAGGTAGTTAAGTTGTATACATTTGTCTGTTTCTAAATTTTTGATAAATATCTTTGGTTTTCTGCAATTTNGTGTGGTTTTAAATTACTGATTCGAAATCACAAATCGCAGATTTTTACTGCTTTAAAATTTTGAGGAAAATTTCATGGAGATTTCTGAAAATTAAGCTCTACTTCTTTCTTAATCTAATAAAATGACCTCTTTATTTTCCACCTTTTTTTGAAGATAGTGAGAAGCCTATATATCGTCAGAAGTTTTAACAAAAAAAAAATATATCGAGCGAGCGAGATTCAAAAATTTAAACTAAAATCCAAGATGGCGTAGGAAGAGGTCTAATCACAAAGAAAGCGTATGATAGAATAATATAAGCTTCAATTGATATTGAAGTTCGCTCAATAAATTAATATTATTATGTTCAAGGTTTTGAACCTGTACCTGACGATCTAGATTTGAGATATTAGAATTTTCGCAAAGAAAGAGCTAAAAAAATATTTCTTTTTCTTAATGTTCGAAGTTATGAGTTATAATAAGTGCTTTAATTTTGAAAATTAAACAAGGCTATTATTTAGAATTATCGCTCATATCTTTATAGTGAATAATTGTAATGTAGAATTACTTCAGAAGAGAGTTAAAATTCTCTTTTTTTTTTTACTAATATTTGAATTTAGTTTTTTAGAAAGTTTGATTTTTCTCTTACTCGTATTTGAATTTGTTTCTGCTTTTTTAAAATTTTCTCGTATTTAAATTTGTTTTTTAAAAAGTTTCCATTTTCTCTAATACTTATTTGAATATGTTTATTTTTTAAAAAAGTTACATTTTATCTTATTTATATTTGAATTTACTTTTTTTTTGGAAATCTCAATTTTATTCTACTTGTACTTGAATTTATTTTTTCAAATTTCCTCTCGTCTTACTCGCATATAGAAAAAAAATTTTCTTTAATGTTTTATTTTTCTTACTTGCGTAGTCTAATTCGTCTGTTAAAAAAGTTTCAATTTTATCTTACTCGTGCTTGCATTTTTTTATCGAAAGATTATATTCTCTTCTATTCTTATTTGAATTTGGTTTATAAAGAATTAAACTTACTTTTATTTGATTTTTTTTAAAAGAAGCTTCATATTTATCCCTTTCGTTACTTGAATTTATTTTTTTCACATTTTAAGTTTACTTACTCGTATACTTTAATTTTTTCTTTTAAAAAAGTTTAAATTTTATTTTTCTTGTGCTTGAATTTTTTTTAAATTCAATTTTGTCTTACTCGCGCTTAATCCTTTTCATTAAAGTTTTACTTTTCTTCTACTAGTACATTAATTCTACTAGTACATAATTTTTTTAATGAAGTTCTAGTTTTCATTTTGTCATGATTGTCTCCCAGTATGATGTTTTTATTCATGCTTCTCCCATACTACTAGAAATAACCAATCGCTAAGTACTTTCGCTAACTTCGAAATTTGAAATTGTATTTATTTTTACCCAATTATTATACTTTTTAAGAATATTTATTTTTAAAGACCATCATTAGCACTCAGGAATCTAGTTGTTTTCGGGTCTCGATCAGGTTAAAAAACCTTTGATTATACTTTTAAAAAAAATAATTAAATTTTTAAGAAAAGATTGCACATAAATTATCACTTAAATACATTATTCTCAGAAATTATAAAATTAGTATGTTTTTTTAAAACAAAATAGAGCATTTTTTGTACAATATTTGCTTTGCAACTCCACCTTAATAAATCTAAAAACATCAATGAAAACTTTTAAATAAATTCAGTTATTAATAAATAGCAACAACTGATCTTGACTTGTGATATGTAGTTAAGGTCTATTTTAATCAACGATCTTCGCTTATAACGTATCATCACATATTACATATTTCAATAATCAACTCGCAATACCTTAATAATTCACATATATATCCAAATACATCTAATATCCAAATAAATCATTTTTTTCCAATATTTTTTGCATGGTGACAAAGCAAACGCTTGTGATGCATAGCTTATTTCAATAATCATTACATATTAATAAATAGAGTATAAATTTTATCAAATTTCCATATAAATCATTTTCATCCATTTTAACTAATAAGTATTTTTTTTCTTACAGGGTGACAAATCAAACGCTGAAGATGCATAATGTATTTCAATAATTATCACAAAACTCAATGATAATTAGCATTTTAATGTGCCTCATAACCAAATAAATCATATTTATCAGTTAAATAATATTTAAAAATATTTCTTACTTTTTTTCTTTTACAAAGTGACAAAGGAAAAGCATGGATCCTCAACATATTTCAATAGTTATTATATAATATTACATCATAAACCCTCATTTAAATATTTAATTTTTTTTCATTTACGTTGTAAAAAAACCAACTCTGGAGATCAATACCATATTTCAATAATTAGCACATATGTATTTTACCTAATCTCCAAATAAATCATTTTTTTCTTTTTTACCATAGTTTATCAAATCTTTTATTTTGCGTTTTTCGATCGTAAAGAAGTAAATGTTGCGAATGAATAACATGTTTCAGTAATCATGATGAACTGATTTAATTTTATTTAATGTCAAAATAAGAAATTTTAATCCTTCATATCCAATACCTATATTTAATTTATAATCTGATGAACTGATTTAATTTTATTTAATGTCCAAATAAGGAATTTTAATCCTTCATATCCAATACCTATATTTAATTTATGAACTGATGAACTGATTTAATTTTATTTAATGTCCAAATAAAGAATTTTAATCCTTCATATACAATACCTATATTTAATTTATTTCAAATTCCTATATTTAAGTCTAATATTTCTTTCTTTTTTGTGGCAAAAGCAAACACTGGGACTCTATTGATGTTAAGTTAAAAGAACACTGTACAATAAATATTTTAAAATTATAATTTATTATTAGTTACATCAATTTAATAGTCGTATAAATGACATCAATTACAGATTGATTAAAAAAAGTCTGTAATTCAATTTCAATGAAAAGTTTCAAATATTAAAACTAAAATTTATGTTAGAAATTTTAAATCAGAAAATAAGCATAAGCCTACGTTTTAAAAGTTATTGAAAAAATTTATAACAGTTTTTAAGTGATAAATAATGATATATATCATTCACAATTTCGTTCATTGCTTTTCACATATAATTGAATTGATTTATTCTAGAACAAATTCAGAAGTGCTCAATTCTAAAAATCTCATTCAGATTAAATATAATAGCAAAAAAAAAAAGGAAACTGAGAGTGAATAGAAAAATTAAAGTAATCAACAAATTTATTTACTGCATTATAAATTATATCCTTAATTATAAACATAAGTTTTTTTCAATAGTTTTTTGTTCAAATAATTAATTAAAAATTCGTTAAGGGTGACCCATAAAAGTTCAAGAGAGATTACTTTTACCCCAATAAAAATCCAAAAATTTAAAAAATATAAGTAAATGTTTGGTTAGGTAAGCCTGCCATTTTAAATAAAAATCTAAAATTTAAATAAAATAATAATTTCAAAAGAAATCCAAAAACTTAAAGAATATATAATTAAATGTTTAATTATTTAATTTTTTGAATCTTTTAATCTTAAATGCTTTAAATCTTCTAACGTAGCTCATAACTAATATGTTAGAAGTATTCAGACGAAAAGTTAATGAATTTGAATTTTTAAAATTATAAGACAATGAAAAAAAATTAATGCTAAAAGCAGATTGCTTAAATAAATACACAGCATAGACTGTGGATAGCATGTTAATTTAGAGATAACAAATAAAAAAGTAAATTTTTTATTTTACCTTTTCTTGTGTGTAGTTTAAATTTGATATTTAAAAGACTGATTTAGAATTAAGTGGCATTCAATATATTTAAACTAACTTTGAACAGTGAAAATATTTACATATGCACACAAATTTATTTATTTTTATTTATAAAATTTATTTTATAATTTTATTTGTTTATTTATTTCTTAAAAATTTATACTTCCCTTACTTTAATGATTTAAATTAAAATATTTCAAGGAAATCAAGCGAAAATCGAAATCTTTTCCTACAGAATTTTTATGTATCAATAACTGTTTAATGAAATGTGTTCTCTTTCTTAAACAAAATCTTATTAATTAAAAAAAGAGCATTCTTGCAGCAACGTAAACAACATTTAAAACTCACAAAACTATAAAATTAACATCCAAGCCAACAACTATCATCCAGATAAATTATAACAGACGATAAGCACATTTTTTTTTTCAGAAAAAAAAATTCTCTAACATTTAAATAAAACTGGGCAAAAGTTTTCTAATGATACATATGATCCAAAAATGCTAGATGAGGTGGCTTCCTGTATTAAAAAAGCGTGAGTTTGCAAATCCCCTCCCCCCCGTAAAGAGTTTTTTTGTCGTTCTTTTTAATCATCTCATATGATATACTGCTTGCACATCTTCATTAGTTGTGCTTAGGTGGTGGATTTCCATCAAAACTTTATCCCTACAGCAAGAATCCTAGATTCCAAGATCATTTACTGTTCGGAACCTGTGGCGCCATCTAGTATAGTGAAGTTAAAATAAATGTTTCGGAAGAATTTTCCTACCTTAGATATATACATAAGTGTATATATATTTATATTATGTATCACACAACAATATGAGATAGTGGAACACATTCTTGTTTCACATATGAGCACCCACGAGATTTTTTATTTTTTTTTTTAAATTGGCAAAAAAGCTCGTATATAAAGTTTAGGAAGAACAAATTCCTCAAAATCCCCAAGCTTCTGTATAACGAATATCCACTTCCTGCAAAACTGGAATATTTTTCTGAAATGATAATAAACATAGGTAATTATTTCCTAGAATTAGTTTCCAAATGATAATAATTTCTGTACAATAAATTTTGTAATTACAATAAATTTTGAAAAATTTAACATATTTACTAGATATGTATGAAAAAGTAAATATTATAAATTATGCAGATTATTTTAATAAAAATTAATTTGTGTAAATTAAAAGTTGATCATATTTTTTATGTTATTCATGTTTAAAATATAATATTAGATTTCCCTATTTGTTGGTAGCATATTTATTTTTATTGATGTTAATAAATTATTATAAACTATTTTCTTATCTAATTCTATAAATTATTAAATAATACGATAACACAATAGTAATACTTTATTTTATAATTATAAAAATTATTTATAATCATTTAATTATATAATGTATAATCATTTATTTTATAATATATAATCATTTTATTTTCATAACAATTTTTAACAATTATTTTATTTTTAACAAATTCTACAGTTTAATAATATCATTCCTAACTTTATTAATAATTGCATACTTCTAAAATCTTCTCTATACATCTATCACTCAGAATATAATTTTATAATTTAAAATTCGTTTCAAATAGTTAAATATTTCTATAATGTTTACCTTTATCTCTTCAAATGTTTCTGGACTCAGCCCTGTACTATTTAAATTCAATTTTCTTAAGCTCTTCATAGCTGTAACAACAAACAAAATAAATATATAATTGTTGATTAAAGAATGCTGTAAAAATGGTACAATGCAAGACAATACTTTAACAAAATCCAATAAAAAAATTTTAATCTAATACAAAAATGTAATGAATAGTCCCAAGATGCTTATGCTGGAAGGCATGCTCAGAGCCTGACTAAGACAGGAGCATACGCGGCGGTTGCCTCCACATCAGAGGAGGCCCCCAAATCGAATATAAAATTTATTTCACGTTTCCTTTTTTCTTGGACTTTTTTTAAGAAAATATCAGTATAGTGAAAAATCCGTCAAATTTACGTTAGCTTCTTCATTAATTTATCGTATGAACACGAAAAATTTATATTTCGTAAATTTATGACTTTCTAGGGGGGGGGGATTGAGCTAAATGTTCGCAATTACGACAGACAAATTTGGCCAATCAAAAGCCTGCATTTTTACCTATCGCAATGCTGTTGTTGTTGTAGTTAATTTACGTCGCACTAGAGCTGCACGATGGGCTATTGGCGACGGTCTGGGAAACACCCCTGAGGATGATCCGAAGACATGCCATCACAATTTTGATCCTCTGCAGAGGGGATGGCACCCCGCTTCGGTAGCCCGACGACCTGCACGCGAAGTCGAGCACTTTACGGTAGAACAGTTTAACGAGGACCAATACCGCACACCCTCTGTCCATACGCAAACTGATCAAAGTGGTCATCCACCCGCACACTGACCGTAGCCAGTGATGCTTGACTTCGGTGATCTGCTGAGAACCGTGTCTTAACGATCAGTCCACTGCGGGACTATATATTTATAGTCCCGCATATAGGGGTACCCGTTATATGCCAATGCTATATATTTACAAAAATAGAGGCTAGTGATTGGCTTATTTGAGCTATCGTAATTGTGAAAATTTAGCTAAATTCTGCCCTAATGTCAGCAAGGATATGAATTTTTTTTACAGCTAGATTACTAAGTTAACAATCAGAAAACTGCATATCGGACACTGCCTTCGTATAATGGACATAGAATCGTCAGAAAATCAATAAAATGAACAGAACGATATTTCGTCTGGCGATTGGAGGTGGGGAGGGGGGACTTTATAGCTATTTTAGTACCAGTCAATTTTCTTGTTATGTATCTATAATGAGGGGAAAAATTCAAATACCTCCATAAAGTTCGGTTCTTCATTACTGAAGTAGTAAAATCTTAGAGGAAATATTAGGGCTAAATTACTCCTCTGGGAGTGAAGCAGTGGGGGGGGGGATTTTTCCCCCGGGTCCCAATTAGGCTAAGTCGGGTCTTGGCATGCTCGATAATGCATACACTTCTTTCGCTGAACGAATTACATAAGTGGAAAAATTTGACATGTTTCAAGCGCTTAAGAACAGGCACCAATTCTCTAGACCAGTGTTTCCCAAAGTGTGGGAACAGTTTAGAGGGGGTACGCGTTCTTATGCGAAATATCTTGCAACAAAAGAAAATTTCAAAAAATTTTATTTAAAAACAAAGTTAGCCATGAAAATTTATGATTACTATATCTATTTTTTGCAGAGTTAACAGTTAATAATTAGGGGTGTCAACAGCCAGTTGTGATTTTTAACTCTTGTCTGATTTTTATAGTAAAAAGTACATTCATTTTTTTATTAGCGGTACACAGCGTTACGAAAAATTTAGAGAGGGTACACAAAAGTCATAAGTTTGGGAAACACTGCTCTAGACTCAGCAGAAGTGAATGTAGAAGCCAAAACAGATTTGATTTTTTTTTTAAAATTAAAAATTGCTAACAAAAAAATTGAAAATAAATAAAAATAAGAAAAAAAAAGCTTTAAAAAAACCGCGGTAGCCAAGAGGCAAATCAGTGCAGATAGAATTTCGAAGTGTACATTACCTAAGTTGACTGTAGGTCAAAATATACGTTTAAAAAATGCATAGAGGTAGAAATGCGAGTTTGAAGAATGGATATATCTTGAAATGCTTTTTGTAGAATCTGGGCATCATACAAAAAAATATGCTTTATTAATGCTAAACAATGAATTTTTCATCACCCTTTCTCTTGAAAAGGTGTTTATTAAACCAATGTATGCAAATTTGTCTGGTTTTTGATCATTACGAATATAAATTATTTGCTTGTTACTTCAAATGCCAAGGACATAAGTTTAAAGAACGGAATGAAATGCTATCTTCATTCTCTAAATTAAATTATTTTTTCTTACTCAAATTTCTAGCTAAGTCCAGTTTCTTCAACGCGGGTTTCGAGTCTGTTTGTTCATTTTCATAAACACTATTTGTATATTTTCTTAAACGTACATGCTAAGTTAACACCGTGATAAAAAATAAAAAAAAAATGCGGACTGCCTATTTTGAGCTCTGCCCTGGCGAAACTTTTGACTGGCATTGAATGTACTCTGAGTCGAAAGAGAAAGAAAATTCTGCTATTCCAAAATGAAACTCCGTCACTGAGGAGTAGATGGAAATGAAGAATAAATAAATAAATAAAAACGCTTTGAGTCAGTTTTCCTCAATAAAAAAAAAATTTCAGAAATAAGAATTAATCGTTTATCTCGTTTTGCTATGCATGATTTTTACCTTTCAGTATGTGTCCAAAAATAGATTGGAAGTTCAAAGATTCTTTTTTTAAAAAATAATTAAGATTATATATATATATATATATATATGATACGCTTTGAAAGCCTAAACATCGTAAGTTCGTAGTGTGGCCGGTGCTTCTTGAAAAAGATACAGGAAAATGCAGGAATCATAATATAATTTTATTAAAGTAAGGGCCAGTGCCCCAGAATGACAACCTTACATGCTGGTGGATAGGTNCAGATAGCTCTTTAGTGAACCACTGAGTCAAAGACACACTTTATAAAATTGCATCACGTTTTTTTGAAATCTTTCAAAATAGGAAAGTCGCATTGATATTTTTGATTCCTCCATCAAAATCAGAAAAATCCATCAATCAAAGAAAGAGCACAAAATTTGTATGAACAAAACCGCTATAAAAAATACGTTGAAGGTACATATCATATAAGACCAAGAATACTGGAACGAAAAAAAATATACTTTGTTGCATGAATATGCAGCAAGTATTGTTCTCTTAACATTATTTTTTTTTCAATTATTAATTTTTGGAAAGGGTCTAACTAAACTAGTCAGTTTAATTTAGAACACGCTGTAGTTTAAAACACAGGAATTAATTCTGTTTATTTCATATTTGTTCGGTCTTAAGTGAAACTTTCATTAGATATTTTCTTTAATTTCAACAACGCCCTCTCCTCTTGTTAGTTGAACATCGAATTTCGAGCTAGCCGATCATGGTTGCAATATTGCTAACATGAGCTTAAAAATACTGTAAATATATACATGCTTCTTAATTAAAGCTTTCATAACAATCATTTACTTCAATTGTCATCATTTTAAAAAAAACTAACTGTCGTGGATATATATAAGCAATATTAATTCATAATATGTTTATATTAAGGGATGCAAAAATTATTTTTAAGGATTCCTGTTTAAGTGCTTAAAATCGTTCGTATTATACAAACAATTACTCAATTAAGTTTTTTTCCCCGACCACACAAACGTATAAAAACAATATTAAACGTCATACCATTGACCATTGAAATCGAGCTCATATTGTTCAAAACCACGATTGAAAATTTAATCATAAGAACTTTTATAAAGCCAAGTCGAGGTGAGTAATTAACATCTGACTATTTCATACATAATTGCAACTACATTTTCACTTTATGGTTAAATAAAAATATTAATATTAACTCAATATTAAATTTTAACATTTGTAATAGGAATTTTTTTGCTTTTGAAATGACCCACAATAAATTATTGAAATCTGACTATTTCATGCATAATTGCAACTATATTTTCTCTTTATGGTTAAATAAAAATATTAATATTAATTCGATATTAAAATTCAACATTTAGAATAGGAATATTTTGCCTTTGAAATGACCCACTGTAAATAATTAACATCTGACTATTTCATACATAATTGCAACTACATTTTCACCTTATAGTAAAAGAAATATTAATATAAATTCAATATTAAAATTCAGCATTTAGAATAGGAATATTCTGCTTTTGAAATGACCCACAATAAATTATTGAAATCTGACTATTTCATACATAATTGCAATTACATTTTCACTTTAGGGCTAAATAAAAATATTAATTCAATATTAAAATTCAACATTTGGATTAGGAATATTCTGTTTTTGAAATGGCTCACTATATATAATAAAAAGAATAGATGAGTATTATACATATTATATATATATACTCATGCAAAATATCATTACATCAAAAAATATCAAAATTATAGCTTATAAAGGATCAAAATTGGAAAACGTTTTAATTATGGTGAGTCCCTGAAATCATACAAATAAAATAAATACCAAGGATAAAACTGGAAATAAAGTAATAGTACATCTAGTACAGTAACTAAATTGATAGTATATGATTAGCAAGAAAAAGTTTTAAAAAATTTAAGTTATGATGTATAGAGTATGCAAGCAACCAAATCAAAAAGAGTGTAAAAATAGGTAGAATAAAACAGTAAAAAATTGAAAATATGTTGTATTCTATAAAAAGAAACAAGAAAGGCATTGCAGAACAACAAGAATAAAAATTTCAGTAACCTGCAAGTGTAGCCAATCCTCCATCTGTAACCCTTGTTTCGCAGAGGTTGAGCACTTGTAAATTGGGAAGATGTTCTGAAAGTAGACGCAATCCCGTATCGTCGAACTAAAATAAATAAAATAATTTTAACAAAATGAACTAGGGTGCATTAATTTAAAAGTGATTTAAAATTTCATTATTTCCTTATTTTTTTATTCAAGGACATTAAAAAATTAAAAACATGTTCTGAATGTGGGCGCGATACTACATACTCGAATTAAAATGAATAAAATAATTTAAGCAAATTGAACTGGGAACCCTCTTAATTTGAAACTCATATTCTTTTTCATTTGTATTCATATGAAATTATTAAAAAATTAGAATTTAAAATTGTAAGAAGATTGATTCATATATATTTTTCTAATGACCTTAAAGTCGTATGATGGGCCCTATCAAAAATTCGATTATTTGCCTTTTTTATTTTTATTTTATTTTTTTTACTTTATTTATTTATTTTTTTAATTTCATTTATTTATTTGCATTTTGAACACTAAGCTGGTGGCTAAAACAAAATTATTATCATTTCCTTGAAAGTTTGATCTCAAAATAATGAGAAAAACAAACTATAATTTAAAAATCTTTTTAAATATTAAATGAATAAAATAAAATCAAAAATTTTTTGAGGAAATAATACTTTTTTAAAATTTAAATTAAAGAAAACTGAAAATGTAAATTAAAAAAATTGCTGAATTAAATAATTTAATAATGCAAGATATATTTGAAACTTAGCTTAAAAGTTTCAACTATTTAAACATGTCAGAGACTGGTGTGTTGAAAGTATGAAATACCAATTTCGTTAATTATAATTAACTTATTTTTCTTTCCATTTAGTCATCCACCTGCTGAAAATTATTTTTAAAATTATGCTCGGCAATAATCTGTAGACCAATGTCAATCTTTTTGCTTTAGCCTTATCATATGAAGACAAAATACAAATTTTTATAATTATTGAAATTATAGGCAATTCCTAATAACTCTACTCTAACCATTAAATACATTATTATAAATATCATAAGTATTTAGTTGAAAAATAAATTAATTTTAATTAATAAAAATACATTATATTATTAGAAAAATATCATAAAAATAAGACGCAAATTAAATCTTAATAATTAAAATCAAAATATAAATGTGTGTTTGCAAAACAGTACTTCATCAGGGGACTATGATTAATGATTTAATTTTTCAATCCTTTTATGTATCAAAATTGACTTAGAAAATTGAATTTATTATATGGTTAGAAAAATATCCTTTCAGTTTTTCTTCGATATAATTTCTAAAATCAAGATAATAATAACACAATTATTTTATTTAAATCAATCTTCAAGAGAAGACAAGCTTAGAATTTAGTTTATAATTTCTTCGCCTTTTCCACATTTTAATAGATGCAATGCTGAGATAAAAATTGTAAAACAAAATCTAAAGTTTTAAAGATAAAAACCTGCAAATTTTTACCTGTTTGATCTTAGCCAGAATTCAAAACAATTATAATAATAATAATTCGGTAATCTATTTTATTTAGTATATGGATAAAAAAAATTTAATATATCCTTACCTTAAAATACTAAACTATATCGTTCAAAAAGGATTGATTTGCACGACATGATTCAACTTAGCAGCCTATTTAATTATTTGATACCAATTTATATTATTGATTCCAATTTATAAGTTATAATAATAATTCGGTAATCTATTTTATTTCGTCAATGAGTAAAACAAATTTAATTTATCCGCACCTTAAAATACTGAACTATATAGTTCAAAAAGGATTGATTTGAAAGACAAGATTCAATTTGGATGCCTATTTAATTATTTGATACCAATTTACATTATTGATGCTAATTCATGTGCCAATTTATATTATTTATATTATTAGTAGAATCTCACGATAATATAGTTCAATTGGAACTCTATCAAGTGTTATTATTGTGCAATAACGTAACTATCTCAATTGTCGTTATGAAGGATAAAATTTACCTGCGTCGACCACAGGTTGAGGTAACGAAGTGATTCAAGTTTAATGAGCTCTTCTGCGCATGCGCTAGTCACTTGGGTGAACGCTAGAGATAAACATTCCAAATCTCCAAAAGAACCACTGCTCAACAGGCGGGATACGTCTGCATCCTAAAATCACAGCAATTAGTAATTAAAGTATTTCTAATTCAATCTATGTAAAAAAAAATTAAATTAAAAAAATTTTAAAAAAATCTTACAGTAGATTTGGAAGGCAAAGCGAGTTTTTTCGGACCACCCTTTTGTTGCTAAAATAGAAAAGAAAAAAATTCTATCGAACATTATAATTATAATATAGATCATTTATTAGCAAAACATTGTTTCAAAAAAATACTCTTTTGTGTATAACTGTATAGAAAAATGCATATAAATTCGCTTTCTTCAATAGTAACCTATTAATGCCCAACGATTAAGTAAAACAATCGAAAATATCGATTTAAGAAAAACATTATATAAAAAATATTCGCCTAATAGATCTTTTTTTACCTTACTTCAAAAACACTTCGTTTGACTTTAAATCCAAATAGAAATATGCTGCATAAAAGAATTACTTTTATGTGAGTTAAAAATGCATTGTAAAAAACTAATCGTATTTTTTAAAATCTTTGGAAACTGTTTATAACTTTGTGAAAATTATTTTTATGAGAGCTAATCACGCATAATACTTGTCCATTAATGTAGATATAAAATTTCACAAAAAAATTTTACTTTTCAATAAGTGTCAACATTTCTGGTAGAACTAATCACACCACAATAAGTTTAAAATAAATAAATGTTTTTATACTCTTTTAATAAAAAAACTCTTTAATACGAACGAGAAAAGTATTTTTATGTTGCGTTTCATTGTAACAGTAGCTCTCATTAAAGAAAATTATCAAATTAATGTGCATGCGTTCCTTGTTATATTGATAGAGCTGCAAGATTTTCTAAGTAAATGATTTTAAAGCTTTTCAATAGCTTCAAGAATATCAATCAAACATCCGTAATAATAAATAATTTCCCCATTTAAAATGTATTTCTAAAAATAGCAATTTTATAAATTTTAATTATAAGAATCACTCGTCGTGTTGCAAAATGATAAGAATATTGGAAATTAATCTACTTTTTAGTTATAGTTACTTTTTAGTATACTTTTTAGTTACTTTTTAGATAGTTTTTTTAATAAGATTTTCAAACGTCCTAAATCTCCCTTATAAACAATTNTAAATTTTAATGGTAAGAATCACTCGTCGTGTTGCAAAATGATAAGAATATTGGAAATTAATCTACTTTTTTTTTAATTAAGGATAGTTTTTTTAATAAGATTTTCAAACGTCCTAAATCTCCCTTATAAACAATTTACTTCGGTCTGTTACCAAAGTTGAAATATTCAGTTAGTTTAATATAGTATTTTAATATATTTATAATAAGGAGGAATAACATTCTACAGAAGAAGCGCGAATCAAATCTTCAAACAAGCTGCGTTATAAAGTTACTTTTCATAGCTCTATGTTAAAGTGAAACCTTAACTTGAAAGTATTTCTTTATAATTTAAAAAATGGAGCTCTTTATGTGGTCATGCGCTGCACCCATTGTTCCTGCTGGTCCTCATTTAATTACAGATCTGATTTTTTATTAATGAGAATATGGATAGAATTAATTAAAAGTTATAAGACACTACCGTACTTTAGATGGGGGATACACAATAATCAGCTATTTATTGAGTCAAGTACCATCTGTTGGATGGACCTGCACCTGAGGAACGACTTGCGTAGCGATGCATGCGACAGAACCCAAAATCAACCAGTCTATAGTTTGTCTACTGTAAGAACTCCCCGCGCCACAAAGTCTGAGGCTGCTGCTATGGAAACAAGAATAGCGCATTTTAGGGAGGGTAGCTTCTCTTCACTTTAGGGCTAACACCGAAGACAGAAGAAAAAGATTCCCTTTCTCTCCCTGAAACCTATCCTAAACAGTTATCCCACACCCCTACTTGAAATAGTTATACTTCGTTACCATAGTCACCGCCACGGGTCCAGACGGCTAGGGGAGTTTTTACTTTAGACAAACTATATAAAATGGTGTGTTATTGCTCTAAAACAAAGTGATCACCCATTTCCGAACAGTTCAGTTATGATTATGCATTATGATATATTCAGTGTTGCGCTATGAGTTTTATAATATCAGTCATTAGTGAGATGTATTCTAAATAAGTGACATTACTACGAGGGTACTCAATATTTTCATTCGACTGAACCTACCAGCTGTCTCAAATGCATCTGCTTCTCGCACAGAGTAGCATAGTGTCTCTTTCCAATGGAGGTACTCTGAAGGGTGGTGATGATTTGCAGCTGGAGGTCTTTGTTGTCCACTACATTCATCTCCAGCAAGGCACACAACGTTTTTTGGCACGTTTCGTCTTCCCTTAAGGCGCGCAGCAGACACGGACCCAGTTGCTGTTTGGCTAGTGATTGCAAGAACTTCCGCCTCTTGAAGCAGCAAGTGATCAATCGATCCAGCTGAAAATCACCAACAATAAAACAGTGATCGTGAAATCAACATTATAATTACTACATTTAACAAGAGGCCTAATCAAGTCATGCGCCATCTACTTTCTGTAGTCACATAAATAATTATGACGCTCGCTTCTATTGTCTAGATAAAGCTAACCTTTAAGTTTTACATAGACTACAACGACCATTTCGAGCCTTAAGATCGTTCGAATACTCTACAACCTTAATGTGGTGCTCATTTAAATCATATCATATTCATCATGATGTATCATGATCATAAATATGATATATCATTTCACTCAAACACATTGCTATAATCTAAAGTAGGGAAAATAGTTTTGAATTTTATTAAGGTAAATACATGTTTAAGTTGCAGCGAATTCGTACCGTATTATGCAACAAGTATATTGTTGCGTCAGTTTTTTCTGAGATTGTATTTAAGTATCTAAGCTCTAGTACGCGATACTCTTGGTGCTATTTAATTTCAAGTATTTTATTAGATTTATACTTTAGAGTCTATGCAGAATGCGATACACTAGAAAGTTAATAGTGACATTTTGAAAATTATTAAAATGTTTAAACTGGAGAAAGGTAGATAGCTAAATGAAATAGCTTGAAAAAAAGCTATTTTATTTAGCAATCATAGCTTACATAATTTTTGTTCAAATAGAATAATGTCGAAAGACTGAATTTATTTTAAATCGATATAGGCTATAACTGCAAGCAATAGCTTCCAACAACGAAGAGCTTATCTTATCTTTTATTTAATTTACGCTATTACTTGTAGTTATTAAGACTTAGATTATCACTTAAAATTATTTTACAATTATGGTGGATTAATTTTCAATTTCTCTCTTATTTTATTGGAGTAATATTTTCCCCAATTCCTGTTAAATTTTTGAATGCGCTAATTTGAAACGTAAGACGTATTTAATATAATTAAAACAGTCAACGATATATTATGTTTGAGGTATTAAAAAAGTTAAGAAGTGTATAATGTTTGAACTATCGGAATTAGAGACTTATAATCCAAATAAAAATAGAGCATACTTAGTGCTACACGTGAATAAAGCTGAAAAATGTGAACAACGCGCAGGTAATCAGTTTTTTTTATTAATCTCATTATTTGTTTAATTTTTTGTCCTTGATTTACATTGTTTAACTTTATTCAAAAACAATTAATATAAAAATTATTGTAACCGGTAAGATGCACAATATTTGATGTGATGAAGTAAAGACATACAATACTATCATTCAATTTTTAAATATTGTATCCTAGACAACTAAATATTGACTAAAAGTGTCAGATATTCCAGACATGTAATATTTAAAACAGTATAAACGAATAATATTTGAATTATAGAAGCATTAAAGAAATGCAATATTTGAGCTATTGAAGTAGTAAAGACGTATAATATTAGACATGTCGAAGTGTTGAATTATTAAGTATAATAGGTGAAAGAATTGTTTCGTGTAATAGGTGAACTCTCGGGACAGTATAGACATACATCTTTAATGCTCGCTTAACTTGCTTTCATAAGCTGCTTACTATACGTTACTCCTACTTTATAATATTTGAATTATCGAAACAGTAAAGACGTATATTTGAACTACCAAAATAGAAACGACGTACATCATTTTGAAATATCAAAGAAATTGAGAAAACTATCAAAAGATCTATTGAGAGAACTATCAAAAACAATTGTAAAATAATTGAGTCATTAAAACAGTAAAGGCATATAATATTTCAATAACGAAAGCAGTAAAGACGTATGATTTTTAAACTATGGAAACAATAAAAATGTAAAATTAGTTGCTAAAACAGAAAGAATAAAGTATTTTTTAATATGATATATGTAAAGTGTAAAAAAAGGTTTGGAAACAGTCAATTATCTCGAGAAACATACATTGCTTCGAAAAGTGAAACTAGATACATTCAATATTTTTAAAAACTATCCTAACTCGATATTTAACCCTCATCCCCCCAGGTATGGGGTGGAGGACAAATGTGAAATCTTAAATATGAACCTTTATTTTCCATTGCAGATTTGGATTCTTCAGAAAAAGCAATTCTATTTGAGTTATAGGTTTCTGCATTTCGCTTCACAGATAGTACTGTGACCGAGGAAACTTAAATGAGATACAAGCTACTTAAAACGACTAATTTCGAGACCCATCAAATAAAGAAGATAAAAATAGACACGTTATAAACAACAACAAAAATTTCGAAAAAAATACCAAGAGGTTTTTAGTTATATTTATTTTTATTTTAGATTAATAAGCTACAAATAAATACGTTAAAAAACATGTAACGATTTTTTTACCCTTAAAAAAATACCGAAGCCTTTTTAGTTTTATTTATTTTTATTTTCGATGGGTCTCTAGTTAATTTTTAACAGTTTAAAAAATTTAATTAACATTTTGAAAAACTTAATTTTTTCTGTTACAGCGCCATGTGTGAAAAAATACCTAAACCTGTTACTCAAAAAGGGTTACTTTTTTCTAGAGAATCCGAGCCTACAATAAAAAATAGGATTCATATTCAAGATTCCAAAATTGCCCCCCACTTCACAAGGTTGGGGGTGAAAGATAGAGTTTAGTATCGTTAGATGTCTCTTAAAAATATTGAATGGGGCTTCCTTCTCTTTTTCGATCCGATGTATTTTTCTCGAAATATTTAACAGTTTCCAAACTTTTTTAAAGAACAAGATAACAAGAACTTAATTAACTTAAATAATGAGAAAAGTATAATTCTTTATCTATTTATTTTAATTATTAAGAACTGAAAGTAATGAAACCAAATGAAATAGTTGAAGAGCCGGAACTCTTCTGACCAACTGCTACTGTTTCTCAAAGATGGCAACATTGTTTAAATTAATTAATTATTCAAATTTAGTTACCATCAAACTCCAGAGGTCACCTTCATCATCGCAGGCAACGTTTCCCAGGCAATATATATCAAGCCAACCAACTTTTTCATCTCTTACAGTAACTAGATTCTGATGCACCTGGCATCTGTCATCTTGAACGAATGATCGCATCACTTCTTTCATTTTTCTAAAAAGAAAGGATTGAATGATTTAAAATAATTTATCACATTACCACAACGGTGAGATATAATTAATCTATGAATGAATTTGTGTACTTACGATGTAAAATTCACGCAAGCCAGAGCACTGAAATAAAAATAATAATTGTTATTAATATTTTAAACTTAAGACTTTAAATCGTGACACCTTTGTCATGTTTTTAAAACTAATATTTAAAAACTACCCATAAAACATTTATTAATAAATTTAAAAAGCTTAGATTATTTTGGAGACAATTTTGAAATTAAAAATTTAATTGAAATTAAAAATTAAATTGAAATTAAAAATTCGAAGAAAAAAATCAAAGTTCTTAGAGAATTATCTTATTTTTCCAGAGATTTATCATATTTTATAAAGTTTTTAAGTTTTGCAGATAGTACTATTATAATGTGAATAAAATTACTAAAAGGTGGTGTTTGAGTGCTTTTGTATTGGATGAAAAGGCCTGTTTCTACGTTCCCAGTTCCTGAATCCAATATTTTGGAGGGATGTCTCTCTCCAAAAAATTGAATGATTCGTTGACACTACTCAAGTTCTTAAAGTTACTCGTTGTTTGTATTATAAAACTACGCATGCGCATTGTTCACATTCAAAGTTATAAAAATCAAACTTACATGAAGACAACACAAATGGATTCTAATAGATCAATTTATTTAGATTAGAATGTATGGAAACTGACATTAAAATTAAATGATTATTTGCCCACTCGCTAACGTCAGGAAGCTTTAGAAGCTAATTGGTTATGAAAGAAAAAGCTTGAATGGAAAGTAGAACAAGCTCAACTATCATCCATGGGTTAAGAATTCAGTTGATCGTTTAAACGAGATCCAAACAAAACAAGTTTTCAATCAATATTGGTACAAGAATTAAGACCGCATATACAGGCTTAAAGACTCCTATTTTGGAATAAACAGTTAACAACATTTACCATAATGACAACAGTTGGTATAGAATATTACCAACACAATAGTGAGATTTTGCTTAGAGTTAGTCTTACTTTAACCATAAAACAAACCTTATTTTGTTCTTCTCAACGATACTGAAATTGTGAAGAAATTTTCACGTATAAGCTGAGAAGCTTAAATAGCTTGATGTTAGTGTTAGAAAGAATCGTAACGCTTTTCAAAACCACTCTATTAAAACGCCAAAAACAAGAACGCTAAGAAGTAATGATAGTTTTAAATCTACAGATTCCATCAATTGAAAACTTGCGGAGAAAAAATAAAATACATAAACTTTTTTTTATTCTTCCAAAGTATGAACTTTAAAGCTATTTTACTCAAATGCAATAAAATGTCACTCAGAACTTAAATCTTTAATTGTTTTCCCTTCCTAAATTCCTGTTCTAAAACGTTCTTCTTATTAGTTTGATAAAATTAAAAATTGGTTTGAGTTGATGCAGGTGATAGATAAAGAACTGAATAATTTGAAAAGTCAGCCCAACTTCAGATTGGTATATACAAGTTATACGAAAGAAATAATTGCTGCAACACAGCTCTCAGCATGCTTAATATGAAATATAAAATATTAATTTTTTCCATTGTTGCCAGAATAATATTTTATAAAAATGTCAGAAGGTGCTTTTTTTAACATTTCATAAATATACTTACTCATCATGAAAGGGAATAGGTTGTAATAACTCAGCTATATGCACTCGCCAATCGTCGAACGTTGTTCTGAAATAATACAAACATTATAAATAAATAAATCACAACAGTACACAATGTAATATGTTGCACAAAGTGCTGAAAAGATCGTGCCACTTTAAATAACTTTTGACCGGATCCAACGGATCAAATCTATCAATCCTTTAAAAAAGTCGTATTTTTTAAATTTGATTTCTAAGAAACTCTTCAACCAATTTCACTGAAATTTGTATTTTTTTCCATCTAACATTACATTCTTTAAAATGGTGTAAAAGATTTTTACCTTACACTTCAAAATTTTTCCGATTATTATTAAATAAAATAATGAAAAATGAAAATTATTTTCCCAAAAGTTTTTTTTGCACGGAAATATCTTTGAATAAAGGAATTTAATAACTGCGTGTGAAAATTTTTCAATTCACTTAAAAATTTCTCGAGAAATGGTGAAAGACGTGAAAAATAAAACTAATATTAAAAGTTCAAAGCTTTGAACCGTTCTCCTGACCAAACTAATAGGACCATGTTTCCCAGAATGCGGCTACCCCCCATATTTCTTGGATCAAGAATCCAAATCCGTCTAAAAAAAGGTACATTTATTCAGAACAAGTAAGGTTTTGAGCTTGATTTCGCAACTTAAGACATCGTCTTCTCTAATTAATTAGCATATTGGAAGTCAACTCCTCGAGCCATTAAGATTGAGTCCTAGAACGTGAAAATCCGGCAATTAGATCAAAAGTTATTGAAGGCGGTTCTTTTTCATGATTGCGTACTGTACTAAGTTCAATACATTACTTTTAAGTAATGTAATGTATACATCAAAAGCAATGATCGTAACTTGAACCGGTAGAATAACAAGTTGCAATTGCAATCTGAAAAATCATTATCCAGCCAATCTTACTCAAAATTTGTCTGTATGCAAAAATTAATAAACTACATATTAATGTTGTGACTGGTTGAGAGAAATTAATTATATACCATAATAAGTAGTTAATTATGCCCCATAATAATTATATACCATAAATGGTGACAGGTGAATAATTTTATGAAATACCTACAAAAATTTTTCTTACCTAAGTAATCAGATATTATCTGACGTATTATATCTGAAGTCGATGGTTTTTAGATAAAATTGGATTTTGTAGTGTTTTATTAAGTTAAATTAAATATATTCTATTCAATTATACTCTTTAAAACGATTAAAGTGTTTACTTAAACAAAATAAGTGCAAAGTATATATTTAAATTGTGTTATCAATATTTACTTAATTAATAAATATTTATGCAAATACAGATAAGCCACCACCATAAATATATATTTTTAGAATACTTGTCAAAAAGTAAAATACACATGTTAGTAGAAAACGCTAATTAATATTAAAAAAAGCATTATTGATATCGGTCAAATTTCCAAGGAACTAATGAGCTTAAAAACGTCAAAACCAGTTTGATTGCCGAATGAAATTTTGAAGTACTTCCAACAGTCATCTTTCAACTCTTCTGTTTCTCCTGTCAATCAAGCAAATTTTGATGCTTTCAACCCAGCTTCCTAAGTGGTTATTCATTGTAATTCTTTAGAGTTTTTATTCCTTTTACTGTTAAATATTATTTCGCAACCCCTAATGTCTATAATTAATTTTGCTTCACTTTTACATAGATTTTGAAATTTTTTATAAAAGTTAAGGATTACAAAGTACTATATATATAATGAAATAATTTAATATTGAAATTATATTTAAATTTTTACGTATTATTTTTTTGAATTACTCTTTATACACCTGCTTTTTTTTTATCTTGTTAGCGAAATTGAGGAATAAATTTTGACAGGCAATTTATTTTTCGTTAAATAATTGAAGTCATGTTTTAAGAAAGGAATAATGCTAGCAAATGAAACGAATCATTTTGCCCATTTGCTAACCTTTTTGCTCATTTGCTAACATATTAGCCATTATCTTATGTCCATATTATGTTTTTTAACCTTTTATTCTGTAATATCCATAAATCATCTTTTCTTAGCATTATTCTTTTGCTATTATAATATTTATCTTTTCAGATATTATTCAAAATTAAAGGATCAAAACTAAAAGCCATTTTCTTATCATTGTTGAGACATTTTCATTATCATTGCTTATCTTTCATTTATTGAGTAATCTTATGATAGTAGTCAGCAGAGGACAGAGCCCACTAGTCCCATTAATTGCTTCTATCTTCTAATTTACTTCTTTTTTCCTTCGAAAACCTCAAATATTTTTTATTAAACAAAAGGTTATTTTTAAATGAAACGATTTTCTTATGACGCACTTAAAGACACTAAATTCAATCAATTAAGTCGAACAAGCGTGAAAAAATGATCTCATTCTAAAGATATATTCCTTAAGAAGCCATAAGACCTCTTAAATGTTTCAGATACATTAGTGCCAAGGCTGAATTTATAAGAACCAGAACTGATGAAATTAAAACTTAACAACAGGAAATTGCTTTGGACAGTGAAAAATGATATAAATGTATTATTCTGTTTAGTCTATTTTTAGTCCATTTTTTTCTGCCTCTATAAAAACATATCATTCAAAAAGTTTTAAATAAGTTTTAATAATTATAATCAGGTAACAATAGTTATGGATTTCTAATGTCTATATGTTTAACATTGTAATGTGCCATATAGTCAAAGCATAGAGCCACACGGCCTTCTTGAATTTATGAGCTGAAGCATTTATCGATGCCACGCGGAGCCCAATGTGTTAAAATAAAAATAAAAAGTAAAAGTTCTAAGATTTGTGTACATATTTTTTCTAACTTATTACAAAATTCGGTCAGAGATAGCTCTGTGTGCTATATGGAACTGCAAACGTATACAAATGTTTACAGCAGCATGCTTGAATGCTTACATCCATATGCTCTGATGGCGGGCTAAGCTTTGCAAATAAACAAAAATTCTCAATTGATGGCGTTCTAAGCTTTAAAAATAAACAAAAATTGCCCACTGATGGAGCTCCAAGCTTTAAAAATAAACAAAAATGAGTAAAAATTACCAAAGCATTTTGTTGTAAGCTTTTATTGGAAAACAAGATCCATGTTGGGTGTTCTGAACGGTGATTTTTACAGCCATTTATGTTTGCAGCTCCACTTTTTTGTCGACTTTTGTAAGTAATTTTGAAAATGATTTCTATAAATTTCGCATTAATATAGCATTCATTTCAACCTCTAATCTCCAATTTTTTTTCTCACAAAAACGTAAATTAGAAAACTTTAAAAAAAAAAAATCATTTTTTTTAATTTAACAAAGCTGAATAAAATCTTTTTATGCTTTAAATTGAAATACTTCGGTATGCACGCATGCTATTTTGATATCTTGAAATCACATAACCCTTTGCTGGCCCATCATGAACAAGTCGAAACTTCTTTTAAATACAAATTAGTATTTTGTCTTGCATAGTTAGAATTAATTCTTAGAATTAATTTTTTAACAAAATTAAAAATTTACATCAAAACCACAACATTTCCCCAATTATTTGTTCCAGGAATTCGTAGTGCTTTATAAGTTGGCCACGTGATATATTTTTCCCTGAACACTTTCTAAGCTCTTCCCACCACACGATTAAAATTTTTACGCTGATTTTTTTTCACTGCTATATAATATACCTTTCAATTAGCGGTAAGGAATTATTTTATAGGCAAGCAATACCTTACAACTTTAATAAAAATTACAACTGTTCTTTTAAAAAATTACAATTTTAATAAACTTTATGTCGATGCTATTCAAAGAAGTGTGGAACTTCACATGGGAAAAATGGACTATACCTTATGAATTATCTGACCAATGATAATGCAGATCAGTCATCATTTTCATCTAATTTTATGTATATGTTAGGGGGACTGAAAAGTAATGCCGTTTCGGCGCATTAAATATTCGTTAGTCTTAACCGATTCCTTTTTTTTTTATTTATCATCGATCTGGTATTGAAAGGTTGTTGCTAATGAGGGTGAATACATTATCGATTAAAAATAAAATCTTGATAAAAGATATGAAATGCACCGAAACGACATTACTTTCAGGTCCCCCTAATAGAAATACAGCATTTTCATGCATCACATTTTATATCTTCCAATAAATAAAATCTCTCCTTTATTCCGATAATTGAATATCTTCATTTCATCTTAAACACGACCTTATATGTTTCAGTCGAACACAAATAACATAGAAGTATTTGAATAAAAGAGTTATTTTTTTATCACACTTCCTGCTGATGCCTCCATATCTATAAACTGAATTCCAAACTATTCAACTATTTCAGACGACCAACCCTACCATGGTACACAGGGTTACATATGGAGTTGGGGAAAACGAATCATTAGACAGATTCGAATCAATAGAATTATTTCACTTTGGGGATTCGAATCAGTTAATTTTATCGGAATTTATTTAAATTGCAATGAATTATTGTTTTTAAATTTTAGTTGATTTGTTTCACATTAATACCATGTAATGCATAATTAAAAATTTCTCATAAAGTATTAGAGGTTATAACACAATTATTAAGGAATTTCTATCCAAAAAATTCGATTAATTCATGTACAAAAAATAAATGCGAAAAATATAGTAATGCGTTTCCTTAATTGCTTATTTATTACTACAATTAAAAGTATTTATAGCATTTAGCAACGTACACAAATGTAAAATAATATACAAACGATATGATAAATATATTTACTTAAAAGAATTCTGAAGTTTTAATGCATTCGTTCCTCTATCGACATTTGGTAAGTGTACTGTAATCTAGGCTGTAATTAGAATCTAGACTGAATAGTGTTTTGAAGCATTTGATTTGAATCACGTGATTCGTAATTGATTTGATAAGTTATTCGAATCAGTGATGTGAGTTACTCTATTTAAAGCATCACTTGATTCTAATCACTCGATTTAAATCATTAATCGGATTCACATGATTTGAATATCTCATTCAAATCATGTGAATCTGATTGATTTCTTATGATTTGAATATCTTAGTAAAATCCTTTTGTACGAATCACTGGATTCGAATAGTGATCTAAATCACTTGATTCGAATGACTGATCCAATTCGCTAGATTCGAATCACTGATTCGAATCCTTTGATTCGAATCACTTGTTTCGTATAGTAATTTGAATAACTGTATTCAAATTAGTGATTTGAATCTCCTGATTATCTCAATTCCTCACTGATCCAAATTGCTTGATTAAAAACAATGATCTGAATCGCTTGATTTAGATCACTGGTTTGAATAACTTAATTCGAAAACGCTTGCCGGACCGGTGACTTGGCCTCTTCGTTCACCGGACCTCAACTCTCTAAATTTTTAAATCTGGGGCACATGAAAGATTAAGTGTACGAGACGCTTGTGGAATTGACTGAATATCTCATAGTGAGTATCGTTGTTACCGCAGACTAAACTAGCTCACCAGTAACCTTTGTTTTTGAATTTAAGCTATTGATTCCCCACTTAGTAATAAGGTGTGATAAAAGATTTTTGTTGAAACATCCTGCATAAAAACATGCAGATATCCAATAAAAACTTTTATTAGATATCGGCTGCATATTGTCTTTCATCAAAGGGCTTAGGTATTGTGTTCCTAAAATTCGGAAACAGCGATGCCAAAACATGGATCAGAAATTCGTTTAAAAAAATGTGAAGCAAAGCTAAGGCCGGAATTTTACTATGAGTGGTTTCAAACTAACAACTCTATATTGAAAAAAAAAATCCAGAATAAATTTTTTTTAAAAAATCATTTCATTTGGGCACTTTTAAACAGATTGATTTAAATTTAGAAACATGCAAATGCATGACTTATAAAATGTAATACTTACAGTAAAGAAAAAATGTAAGTAAAACAATCTAATTTTGTCTCCCAGTTAATGTATTCTAAATCACTTTTAGTCTGGTTAGCTTCTTCCAAGAATTCACTGAAATATTTAAGGAAAAAATAACATTACATATTTATTAAACTTAAAAAAAAAACATTTTCATTTAATCGAATAAAAATATCAAAACGTTTCAAATTCTTAAATTATACATTTTTAAGAACGGCAAACTCTAATTGTGATTTTAAAAAAAATATAATGAAATCTATACTTCGATTTAAATTTTAAAAAAAAGGAACACAAAGAATTAATTTAACGTCCATTACAGCAATAATATTGTGACATAAATAAAAGTATAGAAACAAAATGAAAACTACAATCCTGTCATTACGAGATTGTTAATATCTCTTATTGAGAACCATAATGACATAAAGATATATATGTGTTAAAGATTTAGCCATAATGAGTTAACGATATATATGTGTCAAAGAGTGTTAGCCATAATAAGATAAAGATATATATGCGTTAAAGTTTTAGCTATAATAAGTTAAAAATATAAAAGTGTTTAAGTGCTAGTCACAATGAGTTAAAGATATAAAAGCATTAGTCATAATGAGTTAAAGCCGTAATACAAAAATACAAAATAGAGCTATTTATTATGATTTATAATCATTTATCAGAAATGATTTGAAATTGAATTAATAACTTACAAAATAAATGCACAGTTGATTAGGTGAACAATTGAACTGACTTTTCAGAAAATGGGAATAAATCAACTTTAACGTTTATACGTTGAGAATAGGAAATAAAGATTACACTTTGTCTATATTTTTTAAATCCCAATTTCCAATAGATGAAATATCAAACAGTAATTTGAACTGTTCGCGTCGTAGCGTTCTTACAATTAGCATTTTTATTTGCCTTCGAGATAAGATAGGCTCTCTATAGTTATTTTTTTCTTGTTCATTCCCAAATTTACTTGAAACCTTCTTCTCTGAAAACACTTAAAAAATGTCAATACTTTCCTCAACCGATATTTGAGTAATTTAATGACTTAGCAAAATAACTGTTGAATGATTAAATAAGACTAAAATAAAATAATATTTCTGTGAGAACGCAATTTTTTTCAAAAATGTCACTCAGAACTTTTTGTTTCATAGTTTATTCATCATTCGCTTAGTCTTAATATAATTTTTAAGGGGGAAGTGTTTTGCATTGTACTTAATTCTGTACACAGTAAAAAATACCATATCAAACTACGGTATAAAGCATCGGCACTTCAGGTGCATCATCGGTAAAATCCATACTTACCATGAAATATCATACCGAAATTTTTACAGTTATATTTAATTAGAGAGATTCACTGGTTTTATGGTAAATATTACTGTAAAAATTATGGTACAGATTTTTTTTGTTCCTTAACATGTTTCGGTAAAAATGGATTTTAAAGTAAGGATTTAAAAGTACCGGCACACTGAGTGCTGCTAATTTTCACCGTAATTTGAACCTCTATTTTTTACAGTGTACGCAAAACAATTTGTGGGGTTTTTTTTTTTGATTAAAAAAACTTATTATACGAGAATTAATTTCATAAAGAAAAGGCGACATTTAGGCAATTGAATTGCTAAACCTTTGTCCTCCTTTTTTCCATTCAAAATCATTAAATTAGCAACTATGTTCCTGCCGTTTTTTAAATTTTTAAATCTTCTGTGCCATTAAGTGCTGCTGCCACTATGCGTGACAATATTTTGAGTTAACTTGTTATAGTTTTCAGAACATTAAAATGGAATGTCAAGTTGAGAAAAATGAGAATTTTTGACCATTTCTTCCTTTTGCTTTTAGTCAGAATTCTTAAGGCCGTAAAGGCTACTAGTGACATTTTTGACGCAAATAGAGTGGTGCTATAGCTCGAAAAACCACTCGAGCTTGGTATGCTAAGTATAAAAATTAAAATTTTTGCCTCAAAGAGGCATCTTGTTCTAATAATTCAGTTCAGATCGATGAAGAACGATTAAGCCATGTTTTGCTAGAAAGTTCACGTCAAACAAGAAGCTAACAGACAAAAAAAATAGAATACTCCAATACTTTAAATATATTTTTTTTAAAAAGCAGGAACTTAGTTGCCAGTCCAATATTTAGATTGTACATCCACGTTTTATTTAAAAATATAATACTTCAACAAAACTTACGCTCTTTTGTTTGAAAAAATAGTTTGAATTGCTGCTACGCAAATGGCTACAATATTAAAGACCACTCGAGGATGAGGACAAATACTAGCAGGACCATGGATGCTGAAGAAAAAAATATTATAAATCAATTAACGATTAAAATTTACTTTATATACGCTAAAAATATAGAGAAAACACGGGGAAAATATAAAGATTAAGGAAAAGAGAAGAACAAAATTATTAAAATAAAATATTTTTAAAAATATTTTAAAAAATTTATTAAAAATATATTGAAAAGTCAGAAAACAAAGTAAAGAAAAGATATAATCTCTTCATCAACTCACACAATTATATCCGTAAAAATAAAGTGCTTTCTAATATTGTATTAATTTAACCAAAGCAAAATATATCAATACAATAGTGTGAGGAGCACTCAAAAAAAGCTTCCGAACTCAATTTAAGGGGTCACACCCTTTTCCAAGGTAATTTGCAGCATCAAGTTGCAAACAAAAAGTACCAGTTTCTGTACCAGCCTGCGCCAAAGAACAACTTCCAATTCTCTCACTCGTCGAGAGATGGCAGCACTACACCACTTCTCGTTCTTACAGGTCACTTTAATTTGATCAAGCGATTGACAAATCGCTTGAGTCACTAATAATGTCAAGGACCAAACTGAAGCGAGCATACTATTAATTTACGTTTAGTGCCTTTGCAATTTACAAGAAATAATTTACAGGCAAACCTGTATTTAGACATTTATTAGATCATGATAGTTTTAGGAGCATAAACTTACAGGCAGTGGCTGAAATACTTTCACAAATAACTGACCGCAATCTAGCGGAAAAACTTTTCAAAGTGTAGCCTAATAATTATTTTTGAAATATTTTTATCGATATTGATATTTTAGAAATATTGTTACAAAATATCAGGAAAACCAAGAAAATTATTATAAATAATTTTTAAAGTGCATTTCTTTTTTATTTAGTAAATATTTTTAACAATTATTCAACTGATGTTATATGAAACTATCAATGACGTAGAAAGTTATACTTACCCATCAATGAATTCTTTAATTATACGATCTCCACGGTTTTGGCAGTTAACTGCTAGAATATATTCTTGAACAAATAGCCGGGTCTTTAAATGTTTACCAAAATCCTGAAAATAATAACACAAAGAGAAATTTATAGAATATTATTAAAAACAAAAAAAAAACGAATATTAAAATAAACAAATATGCGAGTTGTAGATAAAACGTAATTTTTTTATCCCAAAATACTTTTTTAAACCTTACACTGTGCAAGTTTTGAATACTGTGCTCAAACCGTTTTTATTTTAAATGTATTTTACACAAGCTAATTTCAAATATTTATTTAAACCTGTAGAAAAATCAATGATTTCAGAATTCTCTAGCTCTTTTGTTTCAAAATTTTTCTTCCAAAATTTTAATTTTCTGATAGCACTTTTTTTCAAATTATTTCTTTTTAATACTTTTTTTAATTGTAAGTTTGAAAATCAAAAAAATTTTTCTGAAAAGCATGAATGTCTAAAATTAAGTACCATAACAAATTTGACGACAGCATAGACCATAACGAAATTCCTCATCTCTTATTGGCGGGAAAGCATAAATGTTATCAATTCAATTTTTTTTCGTTGTATAAAGTGGTTTGATAAAGTAATAGCTATTAAGATAAATTAAAACTAAAAATTCCACGTACAAGAAAAGAAGAAAATATGATACTCGTAACGTTAAAACGTTAGTTTCGAAATTAAGTATTATGTAAATATTCAATGTAAAACCAATATTTTTTAACACAAATAGAAGAATATCATACTGTAAAATGGTGCTTTAAACTCAGATTTTTTTAATATTGCGATAAGATTCAAAAGAACTATTATTACTCACCATGTTATGTTTCAGAATTTTTTCTACAATGGGCGTAAATATATCAAGGATAACAACAGATCTAGGGTTTTCCCGGCAATGCTGAAACAAGCAAATGAAAATTGATTAATTACCACTAAATGATCTATATAGTCTTATAAAATGCATCTGTAGGAAGCACAAACCCCATTATAATATATTGGCCTTTGCTATTTATTATAACGATAGGAACTTTAATTCCGTGGCTGGGTGGCGCAGTTGGTTTGTCGTCGGCCTTCTGAGCCCAAGTCTGCGGGTTCGATCCCCTGCCCAGACACCGGATTTTCGGGATGCAGAAAATCCCTAGCGGCCATGTCGTATGATTATGCGGAGTGTAAAAGATCCCTGGAGTGCCTTATTGGCTCTTGGCATTTCTGGCAAAAATAAATTCCTAGTGCACTTTAGCATCCAAATAGAGTCTCGGTGCTGCCCTAGTGCGTCAGAAACTAGACATCCAAATTAACATGACCGACCAACGGTATCTCACCCATTGTGGTGGTCCTGAAAGAGTGGATACCACCTCTGGAGAACGCACTAGGTCTGCTCATCGGCAAGACCGATTGTGCAGCTCATTGGAAATAAAAAAAAATAAAAAAAACTTTAATTCCCGTTTAAGTCTTGTGCTACTATTATGATCTGTGCTTAGCCAGTGTGTGATAACCTATGCCAAATATGATTTCCGACTGTATTCCAACTATATAGAAATCACTAGAGACGAGAAAAGAGGACCCCCACGCCCAACATGTGTGCAAAATACGATTCAATTTTGTGCATAGATTTTGTGCATACCAAGCTTCTCATCTTTTCATTGCTCAAAATCACCACTAAATTTCTTTTTTCAACGTACCTGTAAGCTTGGAAAATAAAATATATTGCGTATTCTATGTTTTAAACGCAATTTAAAAACTTTAGATATAAAATACCCTGCATGTTTTTTAGCTCAAAAAACACATAAATTGCGATCCAATTTTATTTAGTTCTGACATTTTGTAGTTCATAACTAAAAAAAAAAAAATTTATATTTCTGTATTTATCCTTCTATTACTATTGCACTTATGTAGGTATGTGTTAAATAACTATTACCGCAACATCTATTACTTATTATCACAATACCAGTAGTATCTAGTACCACGAATATTTAAGCAACAATGGGGACAATAATAAATTGGAGATATTTTTTTTACAGCCCATCTAACTGATAAGTACGGAACTAACAGAATATATCAACAGCATATAAGTTTAAAATAGAAAATTTATTAAAAAGTGTTATTCAATTTATTTTTATAAGCTCCCTTTCTATAATACAAAATTGTAGAGTTTATAGTTGAGAAATATTTTGAGATTTACGAAATTGTTGAATTCAGTTTAAAAATATGTTATTTTAAACAAAATGAAAGAGTTTATTAATGAAAAACATATCACATTTTATAGAACTAAAACACTTAGAGTTGGTAAAAAAACATGTCAAATTTTACAAAATTATATGAATTTATATCTGAAAAACAAGTACTTTAACTTATAAGGAAAGTAACCGGTTTGTATGTAACGCAATAATCGGGTTAATTTTTTCAGATCTAAACATTTTCCAGATTAATATAATTAAGTTGCTTTGTTTTTTTAAGTTTGCAAAAAATACTATTTCCTACTTGCTTTAATCATATAGATATTTGTCATTTAATCAGATTCTTTTCGCTACATCTAGAAAATTCTCAAGATCTAATTTTATTTCAAAAAGATAAAATTTCATTTATTAAATAATTATGTAGCAAGCATGATTTGGAACATAGTATATTCAGACTAATTCTGCCAGCAATGCATTAAACTAAATATTTCGAAGTTGGCAAGAATGAAATGAAACATTTTTATCAAATTTTTTAATTTAATTAGAATGTCCTTAATTAAAGAAAAATTGACAGAATAGATGTAGAGGTTTGATAGTTTCTTCAAAACTTTGATAGTTTCATTAAAAATTCTTCAAATAATAAAATAAAATGCAAGTATAAAATCTATATTTGAAAAGGTAATCTGATATTAATTACTTGGTAATAAAATTACAGAAAAATAAGCTCTAATAAAAGAAATAAATAATATTGAGTATTAATTTTAACAAAAGAAATATTTGATATTCGAAGCTAATACTAGGAATAGAAATGAATAATATTTATAGTGAATTCTAACAAATCAAATATACCATATTTATTGATAATTCTAACAAAAGAAGTATATCATATTCTATATTAAAGCCAGCAAAAGAGATTTATATTTCATGTTAATTCTAACAAAAGAAATATATGATATTCCGTGTTAATTCTAACAAAAGAACTATATAATATTCAATGCTAATTCTAGCAAAATAAATGTTAATACTAACAAAAGAAACAGGCAAAACTAAACAAAACAATAGACAAGAAATATATGATATTCTATGTTAATTCTAACAAAAGAAATATATGATATTCTATATTAATTCTAACAAAAGAAATACATAATATTCAAAGTTTATTCCAAGCAAAAAAATATATATAATGTTCAATGTCTAGTGTATCAATAAAAATACGAATATAATTATCCTATTCTTACCCAACAGAAAAAATCACAAATCTCTGATGTAGGTGTGGAATATTCAAAAATTGTAGCAACAGTAATTATCACTTCTTCTGCTATACTACGTGTCATCCACGAAGAACCCTGTCATAAAGTAATAAGAAATATAGTTGAAACAAAATATTGCATTATATAATATTTTAAGTAACAGAACAACATAATTAGACTACAACTAGAATAAAAAAGTAACTATATTTTTTTATTGGTTTTAATCTTTAAATTTTAATTGAATTAGGAACAATGTAATTCTATTTGAAAAATAATAAGTGAGCAAGAACATTTTTTTAATTTTTTAAAGCTGCTAATAACATAGATTAAAGATTAAACACTTTCAAAATATTAAGAAATAGTGATTAAATAGCTATTGCGACCATTCTTTTATAAAAGCAGACTCTAACTAGCATTGAAATTACAGTAGAGTCCCGATTATCCGATTTTCCGTTTTAACCGAGCTTTCAAATATATCAGGGATTTTTTTGTTGTAGTTTATTTTTAATTTTTAAATATAACCACCGAAAAATAAATCTGAATTTTATCTTCTAAACCAGTGGTTTCCAACTGGCGGCCCGGGGGCCGCATCCGGCCAGCGAAACCTTTTTTTGTTATCCGCAAACTAAAATATATTAGTTGTTATTTTTTTGCGGACAATTTTCGTACAAAATCTATGTGGGTTTAAAATACTTTTCTCGTAAATAAAAACCTAATTTCTCCGTTTCTGTGAAATTTATCATACCAACGGTGCGAAAAAAATTATTTCTCAGGTTTTGCATCCAAGAAAATATTTATTCAAATACAAAAATAATCGTGTATGTTGCTCTTTTTTATTTCATTTTTTTGTATTTTGTGAATATAATTTAGCATGTGTGTATCAGAAATTTTCTCGAAGAAATTCTCCGATTTAACTTTTTGAAACCACTCATTTTGGACGAAAATATTTACACACACATTTGTAAATTTTAAATTTAAAGTGTAAANAAAATGCTATTGAATATATAGAACAACAAAAAGAGGCAACACACCAGCCTTCCTGTTATCCCTAAAAAATGGCGAAACATTGCTGCAGAAAAGCGCCAAAGTTATGTAAAACAAAAGACGATTAAGGACTTTTTTTAAGTAAAAACTCTTTAATTCTCGCAAAGTATACTTTTTAAGTTTTTTCAAGTAAGCTTTCCAATAATAATAGGAATTGTATGTGGTATACTCGTATACATTTTGTGTTTCTTAAATATATTACATTTATACCTACTCTTTTTCTTTCCGTTTTTATACTCCTCGCTTTAACCGAGTTTTTCAGTTATCCCAGTTTGTCGTGGTTCACATTACCTCGGATAATCGAGACTCTACTGTATTTATTAAAGAATGAGAGAGCACATCACTTTTTAAAAATATAACACCAAAAACGAAACCTTAAGCGAAAAAGAATGTATAGCATTTAAAGTTAATATTCATCTGTGTGTAATTAACATTCATTAGTGTTATTAACTTTAATTTGCCTTTCGTAAGTAAACTCCTCCTTGTATGATTCTGTGAGATTGCTGAAATGTCATGATGAATAATGTTCAATATTTTGGACAAACATAATTTGTGAAAATAGCAACCATTTCCCACAATTAAACTTTAAGTAATGCTATAGTGTATCCTTTACAATATACGTTATATATATTTTATCGTTATTAGATTTTAATCTTTACTACATATACTATTTGTCCAAAACTGCCTAAGAAAAATGGTAAACAGTCAAAAATGTTAGAAAAGTTCGATTATTGCTAATTACTGTAGAGAACAATGCTTAGTGAGACGAAACGACATTTGACGAAACGTCGTTTAGGAATGACGAAAGCTTTTTTATTTATTCTAAATGTGTGAAAATGTAGAAAAATAGTGGAAAAAAATAAGAATATTAACAATTTCAAATAAATTTGTAATTAGTTTAATAGGGAAAACTACAAACAAACAACAAACACTAAAAATACTATCACCTATAAATACATATATATATTATTTACACATACTAGACTTATAATTAAATATGAAAATTAGAAACTGTTAAAAATATTTATAAACATCTTAACATTTTTTAAGCAAAGCAATCAAATATTTTCTTCTAAAAAGGAACATCAAAACAATTTATTTTAAAGCATTTCAGACCAAGTTAAAATTCTTCAAAGAATGTAACTTAAAATATATTTTACCTTTGATAAAACGTCAGATATGATATTTAAAGCTGAACTAATTAAACATTCATCTTGTAAAGGGGTAGAAAGAGTCATGTCAACTAAAAACTATAAGTAAAAAATATAACAATTTATTGTTACGCTGAAGTTTTAAAATGCAATATCAACTAAAATCATGAAATTTACACGGTCCAGTCACATTAATGTGACCACCTATCCAAAGCTAGAATAACAGCCATTCGCAAAGCGGACAGCTGCGAGACTTGCACGAAGAGTGTAAATTAGGTTACTGAAATGTTGAGACCTGCCGACTCCAGTGCTGTTACGTAGCTAAGCTAGGTTACATGGATAAAGATTCATGACACAAACAACCCGATCGAGATGGTCACACATATTCTAGATTGGGTTTAAGTCCAGGGAGTTTGGTGGCCAGGGGAGCACAGAAATCCTGCTTGTAGCTGGCGCATTATCCTGTTGATAGTTTCCATCATCCTGAAGAAAAATAGTTTGCATGTAAGGGTGGGCAATGTCTACAAAGACAGATGCTTACTTGCGTTGGATCCATCGTGCCTTCTACAGCGATGGGTGCACCCAGAGAATGCCACAGAAATATTCACCAGATCATAATGTTCACTCCTACAGCTTAAACCCTTCTAGCAATTGTTAAAGGTTGTTTGATGCCAGACGTTTCACATCGTATACGCCATCGCAACGCCGATGGAGCATAAATCGTGATTCATAGGGGAAAAAAAGCCACTTGTTGCTATTTAATGGACATCCGAATGCAGTACTAGTGTGCAAACATGAACACCGATGAACGATCGCCAATGAACGGATGTCATCATAGGTACATTCACAAACGTTTGCTATAGAGGCCCATGCGCAGTAACGTTAGAACTGTCATTGAAGAGACACTGAGACACTGATGATAGTCACTTGGTTCATCTGTGTGGTCAGTTCCTCAATGGTTGCTCATTTATTTGTCCGAACATTTCTTCGCAGCCGTCGTTCACCTCTGTCATTTATGGCTCGTGGTGCACCCCATTTGAGACGTCACTGATTTTGCCATGCACAATATACGGCAGCTCGCGAACAGTTTACAATATTAGCTGCTTCGCAAATGCTTCCACTCTTGGCCAGAAAGCTAATGATCACACCCTTTAGGACGTCAGATAATTCGCTCCATTTCTGCTAAGCTCTTGCGATTGCAATGCTTTTCGATTAACTCGAACGCTTTTATATATGTTCCACTGCAATGTGCTGCCATCTGCCTTCTTTTATTGGTTATTTCACATTGGCATCGAAATTAGGTGGGGGTCACACTAATGGCACTGAACAGTGTATAATCTATATGCAGTAGGTTAAAATACAATATAATAATGTAAAACATAACTTTATATGTAAAACATAAGCTTCATAATAATCAATGTATTTCTTATTAAGAATAAAACATATTTCGAATCAATATAAATCAATATAATTCAAATTTAATAATAAGTAATATTTTAATTCTACTTTTCCAAATCTCACATTACAATACTAGTAAATTTCCAAATCAGATGACCATTACGGTACAAATGAAAAAAACCAAATAGCGAAAGTATTAAGGTACGCACAACAATGAAAAAAAGTCTTTAAGATGCACTAAAAAAATACCAAAATAAGACACTTATTACAATACTTATTTGAAAGAAATCTAGATAAACATATCATAAATTTAAAGGAATAGGAAAATCATTTCTGTAAAAAGGAAAAATACGTTTTACAAAAATGGGCAGTACATATATAACGTATTTAAAATGTACAATTCAGTCTAATGTTAGAACAGAATGTAATATGCAGCGATTAACAAAAAATAATTAGATATAATATATAATAATGCATAATATTATAATATTTTCTAGATGATAAATCATTTCAATTTTCCCATTTTGAAAAATGAATCATTTAATTAAACATTCTAATGCAGTGGACTTAAATCTAGTCTGACCCGTACCTTTTTTTTTTCTTTATTGTTACTAGAAACTCATGACCCTCTTTTGAAAGCTCATAACATATTTACGCTATATTTACTCAGATTATTTTTAACGAGTTTTATAAATAACACAACAAAATCATAAATAATATACCAATGGCTTCAGCGTTTTATTCTATCAAAAGGCTATACTCTTTGAAAATGGAATAGGTGTCTCAAAGTTTCCCCACTATCCATACTTTTTTCCCTTTTTGCTACCATATTTTGACAAATATTTCTTTTTTCCCTCGCTAGTATATTCCAACTTCTTAACAACACGTATTGTAAAAGAAAGATTTGCCGAAACCATGGAAACGAAGAGAGGAAAGTGTGGAGAGTGGAGAAAATATGTAACCTTGATAATTTATTTACAAAGAGTATAGTTATTTAAATGAAATGAAATTAATAAATATCTCAGTTACGTATAACTAAATTAATATTAGTAAAAGAATTAGTATAAGCGTACCAGAGTCCTGTTAGTATATTTTTCACAAATTTTTGGATACACGAAGTTGCTTTTGCTAAGACAAAGCGTAAGTCACCTTCAATTCCCCATATATTACTTTAAGTCGCTTTCATTTGTAACATAAATGAGAAACCTGACTCACAAAGATAAATTGATACAAATAGAAACATTGCATAGTTTTTTCTGTCTTTAAGGTCAAGGTTTGAACATAAAACACCGAATTTCGGTGAATGATTTCTCTTCAAATATTGTTTTAGCTTGAAAATCTTTTTTTAAAACCAAGAATTTCATCTTGAAATTCTCAATAAATTTCTCAACTGATAAACTAAATCGATTTCAAAATAAATTTAACTTCTCATCAAAGAGTTCGGGAATGCATACCCTCAATAAGAAGGCGTTTGATTTAGAAACCAAGTGCAGTCTGACTGACGTCGTTCACCAGTTGAAGCTATGAAAATCCCTCAAGGGAGAATTCTCCCTGGTTGGGAACCATTCTTCTAATGATAATAGAGTAAGGCTTATCAATTTATCTTGAATTATCAGAATAATTTAGTCCAAAAAAGTTTTTGTGATGAATAATTCAAGTACTTAAACGTTTTACTTTTTTTTTGTGTTTCGTTATTACATTAAGAGCTAATTTTATCATGAACATACTTCGTGAAACAACATTGCGGCAGATTCAAGTAATTAATTTGTATATTTTATATTAATTCCCAATGCAATTTATTTTTTCCAAGTCTAACTATATAACATAATGTTCTATGATGATTTATTGTAGACAAACACCCATCACCCACAACGTATTTTAGTACTTAAACTTTTTTGCGATAAAGATTATAAATGATGAACTACATTCACTATAATGATAAGCCACATTTCGAATTGTTCAGAAGAGCTTTTATGATGGAACAAAAATTATACTACACTTTTGAAAACACTATCAGTTCATTTACGAAATAAATTGCTCCTATGAATTGTGCTGTTATCTAGATGAATTTTCAAAAATTTTAAAATACCTATCTGAAAGCAACATATAAAGAAATTACAATAATAATACAATTCGAAGTAAATATGTCACCTTTGGAACAGGTGTTGCTGTACTCCTCAAAACAATATCACTATTGGAAAAATGCTACCATTAAAACAAGTGCATAACTGCAAAAGTATACTGCGTAAAATAATGTCACCATTAGAAAAATGCCACCGCTTGAACAAGTGTCAATATGTACTAAAAGTAATTTCACCATTGGAAAAATTTTACCATTAAAAAGGATGTCACTATACTGCCCAAGGCAATGTCACCATTAGAAAAGGAGTCACCATGCTGCCCAAGGCAATATCACTATTAGAAGAACATCAATGGTACAGATGTCACTATTCAATCGATGTCACCAACTACCTCAATCGATGAAAAATTTCGCCATTAGAACATTAATACTACTCAAAGCAATGTCACAAGGGATATCAGCTGCTTCGCTTTCTGCTAAAGATTTAATAAATTGGTTACAAATTAAATGGTGAAACTTGTTAAATAAGGATAATTATGGGGGGAAAAGTCTAAAAGTGCCAGCATGTTCACAAAACGTGTCACCAATTTTGCAATTACCTAACTGCAAAAATTTACATTTCATATGATACTTTGAATTTTTGATTTGCACTGGTGGGAAAATTACATAAAATGAAAAATACTAAATTAAAAATAATTTAAATTTCGTTACCACTGGAAAATATTTTTTTACAAAGTGAAGCAAGTTGGCCATTGTGGCACCATTGAGAAAATGTAACCATTAGAACATGTATCACTGTACTGCCCAAAGAAATGTCACCAGTGGAAAAATTTCCCATTGGGTATACTGCTCAAATCCCGTTCACATAAAGAAAAAATTTCAAAGCTTCGTTGAAGCTCTTCATAAGTTTTCTTTTTACTGCTAATGTTTAATACGAGTTTTAATTATATTATTAAAAAAATTTCAAATACTTTTTTTAACTCAGATTACATAATTAAATAAAAGAATTTTCAAAAAAAATGAATGCGGCTATATTTTATTAATCGTTTATTTCATAAAATAAATTATCATTAAAATTGATTCTTAATTTTTTCAGATTGCTACGACAGTAAGTAATTAATGATCAGTTTCAAAAGCCAAGAAATTCAAACTCAATAAAGTCAATTTTTTATAGAAAATTTCTACATATATGCATGTATCTAAAATTTAGAAAAAGCACAATATATCTTAAAAAATTTATTTATATAAATTAAAATATTATAGAAATATAAAGTTTACCTACCCTTAATTCTGATACTAAAATTTCTGGTCTGTTACAGGAAATTAATGTTCTTCCAACTTTAAAAACATTTCTCTGAAAATATAATAAAGTATTTTCACATCAGAGACAAGGTGGTATTGAAATGAAATAAATTTTAAATATATTTACAAACAAATTTATAAGTATATTTTAAATATACTTACAAGTAACAATATGTGACAAATTTTAAACGAAATTAGATAAAAAATATCAATATAAAAAAATTATATATCAAAGCTATGGAATGGTCTCTCAAAAAACATAATATAAATTGCATAACTGTACTGTAAAGCATTATATAAATTGTATCAAAAACATATTTTTTTTTAAAAAAAACTGTGGTTTAAACTTAGAAATGTAACATTTTGATAATATTTTAAAGATTTTCCTAAATAATTTCTTTGAAATAATTTCAAAAAAAAACATTTTATTTTGATTGTAAATTAATGCTTTTGCTGGTCAAATGTTTTTCGCGAAGTTTTCAGAATCAAAAAATATGAATCAAACAGCGATGAGAAAAATCTGTATGATAAACATTTATATCTTATTTTCCGGTCCCAAAGGCGAATATGTCTACGATTAATAACTCATTAAACAAATTTAATTAAAAACAAATTCAACCATTGTTTCTCTATACAATTACATTTGCAGACAAAAGTTGTTGTTGTTGTTGCTAATTCCCATCTGGTCTGACGGGGTCAGACCAGATCAATGAATTCGTTAACATTGAGAAAATCCGAAACCAGAATGGGAGAGGAATGAATATCGTTCCAGTCCAGCCCTAAACAGATCAAGATGTGCTCAGGTGATGCCTGGTTTTGTTGGCATTTAGGGCAAAGAGGAAAGATCTTTTGATTTGCAGAAAATGTGAGACTTTTCAGGTGTCCACTGGCCAGTCGGGATAGGCAGGTGTTGGTTTGCCTGTCACCAGGGAGAGGCAGACAAAAGTAATAATATTGAGCTTTTTGAAATAGTTTTCACATCATTGATGTTTTAAATTGTTTTGCTATATTTTCAAATTATTTAGTAACATTACTGTCCTTAATCTCCTAGTCTTTCAAAGTATCAGAGTAAATTAATGATTTCAGAAAATAATATAATAATAGTGAAATAAACTAAAACAATAGTTGCATAAAAACACATATTTCGACTTAACAGTAAGTTAGTGTATTATTTATATGAAATTTTGAAAATAACTTTTAAAATAATAAAAATTCTAGTGAAGGTTTTATAATGTATTTATAAATATTAATAATATGTTTTAATTATCCACATAATTTTAATCATATTATATAAATAATATGTTTAAAAATTAATAAATAGTTTTAATAAATGAATAATAAAATTCAATTCATAATATTTAAGTTAAAATAAAAGTTAGGGAGTATATTTGATTGCATATTTGTAGAATGTGATTCTAAATGATTATCCTTAAATGTAAATCCTTAATTATGACTTTAATTATGCTTTTAAAATCAATAATAAATTTCATATATTTCAATATTAAATATCAATATTAAATTAAATTTAATTATGCTCGTAATAGCAATAAAAATATGTATCAAAAATAAAAGTTTGACACGTGCTAAAAAAAAAAGTTTATTTTAAACGTCTTACAATGTTATTAAAATTGATATTATTAACGGTTGACTTGATTCTATATCAACTAAGCAATGAAATATAAGTTGGCACAATTGTATAAATTTTTTCCTTATGTTTCTAATTGAACCTATATCATCATTATATTGTACAAAAACAAACCATTAAAGTTGTCTATTAGATTGAAATAGAAAATACATTACATTTACATAATGTTTAAAACACTAGATGCATTTGTAATAATAAAAAATAAAAAAACACTTCATTTACGTAACATTTGAGATACAAATAGTGACCATTAGAATTCAATGAAAACAAAAAAATTACAGTTGAATAAAAAAAGAAAATATTATAAAAGACTAAACTTAAAGTATATACTTTTTAAACTACATAGTACCCACTGCAAAAATTCCGGATCAAATTACGCTAAGAAATACTGAAATGTAGAGAGAAGCATCCCTAAAATTCAGTTTTACCGCAAAACTTTATACTGTAAATTTTTACAGTAATATATTTATTTAATTGCAGGGATTCACTGATTTGACTGTATACATTACCGTAAAAATTACAGCACATTAGAATTTTTGTTCCGTAAAACTTAACGGTAAAAAAAAACTGGCACCCTCAGTGCCGGGAACTTTCTACCGTAATTTGATCTGGACTTTTTTACAGTGCAAATAGCAATCATGAAAAATTTAACAACAACGTAAAACATACTCTTAAACAGCGCATATTTTTCATATTAAACTTTATTAAAAAACATAAGTATTATTCATAAGTTAAAAATAAAAAAAATTCTTATTTAAATAACAATAGAAAACAAAGTAATTATGAAAACCTAATGAAAACAACAACAAAAAAATGCTTATGTAAACAACATTATACAATACACAAACAGAATACTTGAGAACTTAATACTTGAAGAATACTTGTACAGAATACTTGAGAACTGAGAAATATTTTTTCTACAAAGAGCATTGCAATCAGTATTTAAAAGAATGCTTAATTTTCGAAATAAAATAATTACCTTCCACATCAAGGAATGTAACCACTGATCTCGTACATAAGAATTAGAAACCTATAATAAATAAAATAAGTTAACATATTTAGCGTAAATAATTTGTAAGTCTCTAAGTGTTAATAAAATTACTGACATATTACTCTGATTAAAATGACTTCGTCAATTTTGTTGGAGCTACGATTTTCTGATAACTGTTTCCAAAAATATAACATTTCTTAGTTTGAAAACATGTATAAGAATCTTTCTTTACATTTTGTGTAATCTCATTCATATATAATGTTGAAAAAGCCGGCCTTTTGCAAACTGCATATGTCATTTGTTAGGCAACTTTCGGGGAGCTTTACAGGCACATTACAAACTGGCGTTGGTAGTTTGCAAACAGCCGGATTTTTCAAGTAGCCTATGACATACATAACCAAGGCAGTTAGCAACATCGTCGCGAACTTGGTTTCTAGTCGATATTGCTTGACAAATACATAAGTAATAATAATTAATTTGTTTAGACAGCAAACTCGGATTCGTAAATAGGTGCAAATCAAGCATTGTACTTTTTATACATAAAACCACAATGAATTCGAAAGTATAAGTCCTGTTACAGCGTACTTGGACTCATTGGCTTCAGTATAAAATAGACAGGAAACAGTACTTCCTTAATATAGACAGCTACTAGATAGCAATGTAGGTAGGTAGGTACTTTGTTTAAGTCGCACTAGAACTGCACAACGGGCTGTTGGCGGCGGTCTTTGAAACATCCCTGAGGATGAAAACATGCCATCGCCATTTTGATCCTCTGCAGAGGGGATGGCTTCCCTGCTTTGGTAGCCCGACGACCAGTGTGAAGTCGAGCACTTTACGGTCGAACAGTTTAACGAGGAATGATATCACGCACCCTCGGTCCCTACGAAGGCTGATCAAAGCGGTCATCCACCAGCTTATTGACCTCAACTAGTGACGCCTAACTTCGGTGTTCTAATGGGAACCGTGTCTTTACGATCAGTCCACGGCGGGACAGATAGCACTGTCAAAATTGTATAAGTAAAAATCAAAAATATTAATTTTCACACATAAGATCCCAGGCACCAGTTAATAGGGTTAATACTATTAATACCATTGATTCATTCAAATCAGAGAAAGAAATTACGTAAAGAACAATACTTCAATCGTCTAAAGAGCAATGATAGATGCTTACATAAGTACTATTACGAATTTATCTAAACTATCGATCCTTACGCTTCGCATGTTGTGTCACATTGTGCAACTTTTTACCACTTACTCTTTCAAGAATGATCAGTTTGTCAATCTAGGAGTAATTTTCAGCTGTTTTAGCTGCACTATAAGACAATTGGAGATCGAAATGGGCTACAGGCTGCGTAGAGCAAAACTTTCTACCTATGGCAACACTGCGCATGCTTTCAGCATAAGCGCGTTGAGAGTCACAGAAGAAGGAAGTACGTTAGTTTCTGTCTTGAATTTCAAATAGATTAAAAACTTTTAAGTTAGGAAACCATATGGAACTGAAAACTACATTAAGCATAGTTCTAAAAGAAAGCTTCATGGAAATTTAAAAAAATATTTTTATCAATTAAATACGAAAAATATTAAGAAAGGGAAAAATATCGCAGTGCATTCCTATACAACTAAAAAAAGGAGATAGGGAAGGGTCAAAGGCATGGAACCAGTCTGCTCCCCAGATGGCGTATTCGAGCGCTGCGATTGCATATAAATGTAAATGAGAATTATATTAATAAATTGAGACTCACCTGCAACAGAATGGATCCATCTGGAATCACTAATCTTATATAAAATCGTCCCACTTTGTCCCATCTTGAAACCGAATATACATCTTGTACTATTCTATATGGAATTGGATCCTCCATAAAACCACCAGGCTATAAACAAAATACATCGATTATAACCAAAATTCATACAAAACATATTGCAATAAAATTTGAACTATAATCTTGTTCAAAATTTCTGCAAAATTAATATGTTATATATTGTAGTTTCAGTAAAGTACAAACCATAATCTTGTTCAAAATTTCTGCAAACTTAATATCTTATATATTGTAGTTTCGATAAAGTACAAACCATAATTTTGTCCAAAATTTCTGCGAACTTAATATCTTATATATTGTAGTTTCAATAAAGTTCAAACCATAATCTTATTCAAAATTTTTGCAAACTTAATATCTTACATAGGTGAATTATATTGTTGTCATAACTTAATTATTTGACAATCCGTTTCAATTTGAACAGAGTTTAAGCGCTTGATGGTTTGAGGGGCTAATCTTATGGCACAACGCTGACTAGATTTTTCAGAGAGTTCAAAAAGGGAGCTAAAAGATAAATAAAATTGGGTCCGGATTTAGATATTTTTTTTATTTCGTCTCACCATATCAATATCAGAAATAAAAATAATAGTTTTTAACTACTGCTTTTAAACACAACGTTTTAAAATTAGATATATACCAATTTAGCCCAGTAAAATTTCTCTTACAAAATAATTTTTATTTTCAGTATAGTTAAAATGATTTTTTTTTTCACATTTCGTCATACTTTTTTTTATGTCCATTATGATTCAATTCAGTTTCTTACGCTTAAATTTTGTTACGCAATACTTTGTGCATCTGTTTCTACGTTATTAACGTCTCCATTAGTAACATTACATTAGACGCTATTAACGTCTTTAATTGACTTCGGTTTTCTTTGAATAATTGAGAAGCGCTATCTTTCCAAACTTTTTTTTACTTGCTTGGCAAGCCTAGCTTTTCGCTTCAATTATTTAAAATTTATCATAAAAACAAGAAATTTTTGTTGTCAATTAAAAGACGTTATCAGCCTATTTAATTGACTTCGGTTTTCTTTGAATAATTGAGAAGCGCTATCTTTCCAAACTTTTTTTTACTTGCTTGGCAAGCCTAGCTTCACTCTTCAATTATTTAAAAAATTTCATATAAAAAGAAACAAATTTCATTAGAAGAAAACAAATTTTTAAAAAACATTCTAGCTCATAAAATTAATCTAAAAGATCAAATTGTACGAATAACACTATACAGCATTTACAATATAATTTTTGAAATTTGCAAATCAAAACTTATATTAGAGTGAGCGTACTTAGCAAAAGCAGCATTTTATATATTAAAACTTCTGGTTTTTATTCCATCATAGTGTAATTGAACAACCTTACCATATTTCAACAATATCATGTATAAACTTCAATAAAAACAACAAAAAATTATTGTCGATTTTACGACAATAAACAGAAACTTTCTGTTTCTGCGACCGAGTCTAGACACTATCTTAACTTGGCTCTGTAGTATTAACTATCAAATTTAAGATTATAACATAGTAAATGTAATGTTACATCACAGTAATTGCCAGGTTACATCATGGTAAATGTAAGATTACATTATTACCATGTAATTTTTCAAGATTAAATCATGGCAGTTTAATCAGAAGTTTTTAAAACTTTTTTAAGAGTTCGTGCATTGCGTTAAGTTTTTTTTTTTTTGTGCATTCGTATAATTTGATAAGTAAAAGAATGTTTTCAAACATTCTATGAGACATCATTAAAAATTCTAAAATAAATTAAAAATATGATGCTTTAAGAAATTATTATTAATTTATTTGGAATAAAAATATCCATACTTCAATTTGCTTTCAGATTTATTTGCTATAAAGGTCTTAAGCATTTTCAAAATTAAAAAAGCGAATTTTTCTTTACGGATATTTCTTGAAAGCAATGTATACATCAAAATTTAAAATATATTTTTCAGTTATATGAATTCAACTTAATTATACATAAACAATATATTTCATTCAGATATTTTCTATAGTTTCTGAGACATGAAAGCAATGTATGCATCAAAATCTGAAATATATTTTTCAGTTACATGAATTCAACTTAATTATACATCCACAGTATATTTCATCTAAATTTCATTCAGATATTTTTTATGGTTTCTGAGACATGTTGAAAAAATTGCTAAGTGTTGAAAAAACATGAAAAAAAATGATCATAATGAAAGAAATAAGTGTTCAAAACTTCAGCTGAAAATTTAAATTACGATACAGACTTTTTTCTCTTATTGATATCATCACGATTTGAAATCCAATACAATAAAAAAAATAATAATTATTAGATTTATCTCTAGATTTTAATTAAAATAATAAATTTTTCACAGTTTGAAAGACAGAGTAGACTATATTTCGCTGCTCCCCTTGGTTTATTACTAAATTGGTCACCAAAATGAACGGAGTTGTTTCAAATATAGCAACCCAGACAAAAACCTTTAAATAATGTAAATCGACATTTTCTTTTTTACTGCATTTATCAGATAGCGTGCATATCCATTTTTACGTTCTTATTTTATTTTTATGTAAAATGCATTTTTTATTATAATTCTTTATGCTTTAATTATGTTTTGTTTTTGGCGTCATTTTATTTAGCAGGGAGCCAATTTCGCCAAGAAATGCTTCTAAACACATTTTTACTGACTTTTTTAATCATGCATTATCTCTCTTTGCCTCTGGACTAACTGTTTAAATTTAAATGCTTGCTTGTTTCATAAAAAAAGTCCTTTACGAAAGCTAGTTTGTCCCAATGCTTGATCAACGAGTTATTTTGTCTTCTGTGTAGGGTTCAAATTACAAAGCTACGAAATTGAACATTGATGATCATAAACGGCCGGATATGAAATAAAAAATTAACGAAATAACACATTATAAGCTATGTCGATTTTTGTCAAATACGCATTTCAAGCTGTTCGAATTTTCATAAACAACTGTAATGCATGATCAAAATGACGTCTTCTCCAACGAATATAAATTTTAGTTTTAAATAATAAAAAAAGTAATCTCATCTAACACAATAAATTATTGTATATGAAATAACACTCTTTGAATAAGCACATATTATAGTGCTGAATTTCGTATTTTCCAAAATAATCTATTTCGCGTCGCCAAATATGTTTTCGCAAGCCATTTCTAGATCATGTCATTAACTGTAAGAGACCATACCTGAATTATTGATAACTGACCTACTCAACCAAATTGTGTAATTTATTATTGAAGCTTTTTTAACCATATCAATGTCATATTTGCTTTCGTAATTATGATACTGCATGGGATATTTAAACAACTGTTAACAAATATTATCCTCTTTTAAACACCAGTTCTTATTTATGGCACATAAATAAACTAGAATGTAAAAACGAAATATTATTATCTAATATATAGAATTCTAGACATTAACTTTTACAAATACATAACCATAGATGGAATTAACATTATTATGAGTATCAAACTTTTTGAGGATGATAATAAATGATAAAAAGCTCTCAGTAATTAAAATTGTATACAAATTATGGTACTGTATAGTTTATTTAAATAGCTATTAATAAATATTATCCTAATTTAAGTATCCTTTCTTATTCATGGCAAATGGGAAAAAACTAAAATATAAAAACCAAACCTAATACCATTATCTAATATATAGATAATGATAGAATTCTTTGCATCAGCTTCTATAAATAGATTAACCATAGATGGAATTAACATATATTAAGAAGAATCAAACTTTGTGAAAATAATTGTAAATGATAAAATAAAAAGATCCAACACAGATAAATATATTTTTGTAATTAAAATTGCATGCAAATTATGGTAATTATGTTACTGCGTGGGATATTTAAATAATTATTAACAAATATTATCTTAAATTAAACATCATTTCTTATTTGTGGTAAATGAATAAACTGGAATCTAAAAACAGAATATTATTATCTAATATATAGATAACGATAGAGTTCTCAACATCAACTTATATAAATACATAACTGCAGATGGAATTAACATTATTATTGGTATCAAAATTTGTGAAGATAAATAAATGAATGATAAAAAGTTATCAGTAATTAAAATTGCATGCAAATTATGGTGTACTTATGGAATACTTATATAAATGGATAACCATAGATGGAATTAACATATATTAAGAAGAATCAAACTTTGGGAAGATAATGATAAATGAACTGCACTGAATTTGATTCTCCAATACAGAATCGGCACTTGTATAACAATTTTAACATAAAATATTCGAGGTCTCATTCTTTAAAAAATAGTATTAAAAGAACCGCATTACTGTCGACTTAAGAATCTAAATTAATAAAATACTCACTAACAAATGTATATTTTTAAACGGCTAAGTGACTAATTTTAAAAAGTCGTTTTGCGAGAAATATTTTACCAGTTTTCTCAAGTTTCATATTTATTTTAATTATTTAAAATTACTTACTTTAGACTCATGTAGAAATTTGTGTACCTGGCAATTCAACGCTTGCTCAATAAGTAATAAAAAGAAATAAATAATGCTTTTTCTTACATGATAAATTTCTTTTTACAAATTTTACAAAAGTTTTTATTCGCCTGAAAAGTTACTGAATAATACCGAAAAAAGTAACCTCGACTATTAGTACCGTATTTACCACATTGCTACCTCCACCTGTTTTGAGGGTCAAAACTTCACATCCGTCAAAAATAAAGTATGTTTATGCAGAAATAGTAGTACGTTTTTATGCTTGATTTCGTAACTTAAACTGTTGTCTGCTTTAATAAATTAGCATATTTATATTTAGATCTAACAACTATTGAATGAGGCGGATTAAAAATATCAAAACCGGAAGAAATTTGAAGGCATTTCTACCTTTCATCTTTTGCCTCATGTCAATTTTCTCAGGCTATTTAACGAATTATGGTGTTTCTTAGGCATTCAAACTGTTTTGAGTTTCTCGTTTTGAATTTTTCTGATTTAAGTAACTTCTCGGTCTTTTCGAATTTAGGGATATTTTTGACTTCATTTTTGATAAGGACAAGTTATTTTGATATCATTTAAAATTGGTGATTATGCTTAGGCTAATTCAGTAAGTTATTTCATGAAGTAAATAAATGTTCTTTCATAAAGTAAATGCTCTCTTCTTTGCTGTTAAACATTTACGAAAACAAACGTTTTCCGTTTCAAAAGGCATGTACGTTTTAAGTTGCGTATTAAGGTTAATTATAATTTAATTTTTAAATATCTGTCAATTGTAGTTAATAATTTAATAATATTTAATTTCCATTCGCTCCTGATCTGCTGAGCCTAATTCGAATTCATAGCCTAGTTCTGTCTGTGCTATGTGTATGTTTGATTAACAAACTAATTTTATTTTTAAAATCAGTGCAGATGTGCATTCCAAATTAATAACTCTTACAGCTTAGATTATATTGCATTGTGAAAATAACTTAACTGACTCTTATGTGTATCATATCTTACAGTATAAATTTGCATACAATAAATGCTATACAGTAATTACTTTATCTCACAGTAACTACTATAAATTGTTACCGAATGTAAAAATCTTCTCAGCTATTTAACCCTAAGTAATGCAAGAGAAAAATATTTAGAGATTCATTACACTAAGAACTATCCTTGATCTTTAGTGGACTGCAATACCAAGAGCAAAAAGTTATAAGTATTGCTTCACTATTTTGATGTAATTTTGGTGTGAAGATACACTAAAATATTTTGCAGTGTAAAAAACAACAAGTTTTACGTTATTAAGGCAACGTAACAAAATAAAATCCGTTATCAAATATAATATAATACATTTTGTTTTTGAAAAACGCTCACTATAAAACGTTTAGAAAACCATTTAAGTAAATATCACTGTAAAAATATTTGCAGTGCTTTTAAACTTTTACAGTAAATTATACCAAAAAAGTACCTTTCATATGACAGTAAAACTGATTTAATAATATCACTCATAGGTTTTTAAAAATCACTTCAATGTATAACAGTGGGATGGTACAGAGGATAGACTATTTGATTTCCGGTAGCAGCTAAATACATATTTCTTCATGCATTTTACATGTTTTATTTTATGCTACATTTTTAAGATAAATATTGATTTTAAATTAGAATTTATTGTCGCCAGCCTACCAATTTACTTTACCTCAATTTTTTTAACAATGTATGTGATTAAAAACGCTTAGAGCATCTCTAAAAATGTTTAAATATAATCTCAACAATAAAACATTTACTCTTTAGTCGGCCCATTCTTCTCGGATCATTCCTTCTCCCTCAACATTCGTATCCATAGCAACACTATAAACATGATGATCAGAACGTATTCCTGTTGCTATAGTTACTTTCAAGTTGTCCAGGTGTTCTGCAATGTCTTTCGAGATCTCACAAAGATTTATTTTACGACGACTAGGGGAATATTTTAAGACATTATACATATGAAGGCTTTGAAGAAAACCCGCAAGTTGGCAGATTGATTTCATCTGGTTTCTCTCTCTCTCCTATTTGGAAACATAGTTACCTCTTTCTTTTTGTTTCATCCGTGATTTTGATAGCTGTTTGAGGTCGGTTAGGAAAGCTTAAAGAGGATTTGGGTTTTCTGAGGAAATAAATATTTGAAATACAGGATTTTTTAAACCATGAAAAAAATTCACTAAAGTGTTTGTAATTACAAAAGATAGTTTCATTGTTACTCATGAAGTTAGAGTTCTAAAAATATTAAAAATTCAAACCGATAATTGAAAAAAAATATTAAAATAAAAAAGAAAAATTATTTATATCTGGCATGAAAAGGCTAAGAAAAAAATACGCAGATAGGCAAATCAATTATTCGAATATATTGAGTTTGATTTCAGTAAGAATATTCATAGTTTAATTTAAATCTTTTGGCAAAATTAATTTTTAATTTGGATCTTTTGAAAAAATTAATATTTAAAATACAAGATTTTTCAAAATATACATCTGAGTTTCCCGAATACTGATTATTGTGCTTATCAATTCAAGGATTCTGTAAGCTGCTTCAGGTTGCTTAGGATAGTTCTTAAAGGATTTGGGTTTCTGGAAAAATAAATATTTAAAATACAGGATTTTTCAAGACTTACTACTGAGACTCACAAATACTAGTAATTTAGTTTATCACTACAAAGATTCTGATAGCTGCTTCAGGTCGATTAGGATAGCTTTAAAAGTATTTAGGGTTTCTGACAAAATAAATATTTATTTAGAAGTTGCTCAGGGGATAGCCGGTGGTAGCTCAGGGGTTAACGATTTGTCTTCCAATGGGGATGAAACGGATTCGAATTCAAACAATGACTAGTCGATACGAATTCCGCACACGGCTCAAACAGACCACACTGCTGACGCGAAATATCCTTAGTGGTAGACGAATCATAGGTTAGAACCCCTTACCATCAGGCTAACCGTGAGAAGAGTTCGAGGTTTTTTTTCCTCTCCATGTAACCTCCCCATGTCCTCCACGAAGTCACTTTTTTCCCAATACTTGATCCAGAAGTTTTTTGTCTTCTGGATTGGATTCAAAATTACGGGGCTACGGAGTTGAACATTAGTAGTTGTAAACCCGAAATTGGGTTGGCTGTTCAACGATTTATATAAAAAACATATTTAAAATTCAGGATTTTTCAAAATATACTACAGAGTTTTAATAATACTGATAATTTAGTTTATGAATTCAAAGATTCTTATAGCTGCTTCAGATTGCTTGGGATAGCTTTAAAAGTATTTAGATTTTCTGGCAAAATAAACATTTAAAACGCAGGATTTTTCAAAATATACTACTGAGTTTCACTAATACTGTTAGTTTAGTTAATCAATTCGAAGATTCTGACAGCTGCTTCAGGTGGCTTATAATAACTCTAAAAGGATGTAGGATTTCTGGTAAAATAAATAGTTTAAATTGAAGATTTTTCAAAACATATTACTGAGTTACACTAATACTTTTAGTCAAGTTTATCAATTCTAGAATTCTGAGAGCTTGTTCCGGTTGCTTAAGATAGTTCTTAAAGGATTTGTGTTTTCTGGCAAAATAAATTTTTAAAGTCTTACAAATTCTACATAAATTTTTATTATCTTCAAAACTTACTACTGAGAATCACAAATACTAGTAGTTTAGTTTATCAATTCAAGAATTCTAATAACCGCAACAGGTCGATCAGGATAAGTTTAAAACGATTTCAGTTATTAATTTGAGGATTCTAATAGCTGCTTCATGTTGCTTAAGATTGTTTTTAAAGGATTCGTGTTTTCTAGCAGAATAAATATTTTAAATACAGGTTTTTTTCAAAACATGCTACTGAGTTTCACTAGTGCTGAAAGTTTTGTTTATCACTTCTAGAATTCTGACAGCTGCTTCAGGTCTCTTAGGATAGCGTTAAAAGTGTCTGTACTTTCTGAAGAAAAAAAATATTTAAACTACTGGATTTTTCAAAATATAAACTACCGAATTTCGCTTTGCTTACGTAAGTTTAACCACAAAAGATAGCTTTATTGCTATTTATATTTAAGGTATAAAAATAGTAAAAATCAAAATTAACAATTACTAGAAATATTGAAATCGAAAATTTTAGAAAAAGCAGTTTTTTTAAAATTGACTTTGAATAAAATACGTAGATAGACAAATTTATTGCTTATCCGTTTTCTCTACTTAAATTGAATAAATTGAGAATAGTAATAGTTTTATCAGTTCGATGATTCTAATAGTTTTTAAAGTTATCTAAAATAGCTTTAAGGGAATTAGAGGTTAATTGCAAAAACAAATATTAAAAATTTAGGATGTTTCATAATATTCACTAATATATTTTTTTTTGTTAAGTCACTTTAAATACAAATAATATTTATATTATTGAAAATTTTTACAGTATAAAGGATAATGTCAAAAATATAAAAAAATAACTAAATAATTAATTACAATATAAACACAAGACTTTTTTTCCAAAATAACAGTCTTGCAATTGAAAGCATTGAAATTTAAATCTGAAAAACTTGATAATTTTGATAATTTTTCATTTAGTCATTTTCAGTTTTCTTGCGAAAAAAATAGTTAATATAATTTTTTTTCAATGGTGGGCATTTTGGACTATTTCGCATTAACCTCAGAAACATAACCAAGCAGAAGAAAGGACATGGAACAGAGAGAGGGAGAGAGAAAGTTACATCTTTGCCTATGGTGGGATTCGAACCCACAACCACTGGCCCTGTAGTTCAGTACAGTAACCATTTAGTTAATATAATAAGAGGTTTTAAAATATGTATTCGTATTGAATTTTTTTGATTTTATTTAATCTGTACTTTTCATTCCAGAAATCTATTTCAATTAAGAAAAAATTATATTTAAATTATTATAACAAAACTAAATATGCTGATTAAAAGCATGTACAGACTTAGAGGGCGATATGCTGATTGACAGTTGTAACTCCTCTAGTTTCTCTCTTTTATTCCAACACATTGTTTTATATATTATTCATTTGAAAACTCTTATAGTTTTTTTCCTCATAAAATAAATATTCAATACATTAGGATGTTTTTAAGAAGTGCTGAACTAACTTTTGAAGCTATTTGCTTAATTAATTAATAAATTTTATTACGAAAATTACTTATATTACAAAGGATATTTATAGAAGATGTGAATACAAAAGAAAAGACCTAACGATTAGTTAAACATTTGCTGATATGAAAATTATAAAAATAACATTTATTAATATATATAGCAGTTTCCTGTTCAAATAATTTAAATTAGGAAGAATACTTCGATAACAAAAAGTATTTATAATATAAAAATGTCAAAGCATTGATTATATAAAAGTTAATATCAACTTTAAAACGATAAATTTTGCTAGCAAAAATAACATAGTAATTGAAATTATTTGAAAACTTAAAACATAATCCTATCTTATATATATACTACTAAATTTTTTTCTCCCAAATATTATTGTACTATACGCAAAATATTACATCTAAGCATGTACTATTAAAAATACATTGCTGTTGGAATTATTTTACAAATGTATAAATTTTCTGAATATGTATAAATTTTCTATGAAATGAAAAAAAAAGAAATTTTTATATTATATGTCAAAAGTTTTGAAACATGTTGAACCACAATATCGTTCAAATTAGTTGCAACCTTAATAAGATACCAAATTTTAAACTCACACCATCTTCAACTTAATTACTCGATAAAAAGAAAGAAAATTTACACTGCTAGAAATTTCTCGGTAAAAAGGCTAAATAAATTTTAGCATCCTGCACTTCTTAATTCGTGTCTCTGGACTATTGGAATACGATGCTCTCTTTCACGCATAAATGGCAGCATCATAAGGCTGCTTAAGACAAAAAAGTCTAGCATTTCCCATCTCTTACCATAGAAGAAACAACCAGGTAAGCTAAATAAATCACATTCCACACAATTTGATATAACACAAATTGACCACAACTCCAATGCCCATAACCTAACGAAAAGCCTAGCTCCAATGCCCAGTTAATTTTTTTACGGTTTTGAAACCATGCTTGTTTTAAATGACGAAAAAACGTATAATTTTGTATTCATGGTTTTTTAACCATAATAGTAGTAAACGGTTTCAAAACCATAAAAGTTAAAAATGTTCCTTAGCGTAAATTTTACGGTTAACTGGATGGAGAGACTGCTGACGGTTATTTTACCGCAATTTAAGAATGAAAATTCTAACACTATAATCTGCACTGTCAAAACTTTTTAAATATGTTGAACCACAATATTGTACAAATTCGTTGCAACCCTAGCAGGATGCCAAATTTTAAACACATTATTGTGCAAATCAAGTCTCTAAATTAATTTATTCGATATTATAGTTAAGCTTGCACAGAAACGTGGCATAATTCAACACTTAATTAAGATTTTAAAAATTTTGTACTGCATTATGTTTCAAAGTAAAGATATTCAATAGTGAACCATTTTTTTCGCATGTGTACTTTCATATTATGATAATCTAGTTTCATTTTCACTCAGTTAAATGAAATATTCGAATTTTAGTACAAGACTTCACAAGTATGACGCTTAATTATCTGGAAGGAAGTTATTAAAAAATTCGGCGGCAAATTATATTTTGAAAAAACAAATTAAGTAACTTAGTTAAAGATTCCTTTGCAATAAATCAGTAATCAGCGATTAATTTAAAGCTCAAAAAACCAGAAATAAAGACAATTCGTCATTTTTTTTTAAATTTTATTCAAGGAAAAAGAAATTCTGGAAAAATTTCCATACTTGTATAGTAAGGACATTTCTGGTTAGAAAGAAAACCATCATTCTACTGACCATGATTTTTCAAAACCATAGTTCATACATTTAAGTCAAATTATCAATCATACATTTAGTAGAAAATACAAAACTGAAAAGTAAATTTAAATAAAAAGAAGGTTTCTATATTATGCTCTAAGACAGTGATTCTCAACCACTGTGTTGCGGCACTTTTGTGTGCCACCAAATTCTTAAAATGAACCGCCAAATATTAGAAATGATACAATAAAAATAATAATGCTTTTCTTATTATGAGTGAAGTTTAAATTAAAGAAAAGTGTAAATATATATATATATATATATTAATAACTNCGCGGCACTTTTGTGTGCCGCCAAATTTTTAAAATGTGCCGCCGAATATTAGAAATGGTACAATAAAAATTATAATGCTTTTTTTTTATTACGAGTAAAGTTTAAATTAAAGAAAAGTGCAAATATATAATATTATATATATATAATATTATATGTATGTAATATTATATATATACTTTTTATAACTTTTCCATGCTTTAACCGCGTGAACATTTTTGTCGGTGATTGTATAGTCTCTGACAATCTTAAAATAAGATAAAAGTTTTTAAATTGTACATGACACACAATTTTAAAAAATTTTGTAAAAGCTAATCATTAAAGTAAGCTATGCAATTAATTAACAAAAGATAACTAAAAAAACAAAAATATTAAAAACAAATTAACAAAGGATAATTAACAAAAATTAAGCTAACAATTAATAATTAGCAAAAAAGCTAGTTAACAAGAAATCACAAAAAAATAACAGCTAATAACTATAGAAAACAAGCTAACAATTAATAACTAGCAAAAAAATAAATAGCTGTTACTAACTAATAAAAAATTGGTCGAAAGAAATAATTAATCCCTTAATAAATGTGCTTTTGTAGTACATATTATTTTATTTCACATTCAAAATTATTATCACAAACTATTTAACACAGTGTAAAATAGGTAATTAAACAACTTTTAATCTAATTTTTTTCATTGTGCCATCAAATTTCGAAATCGTTAAAAGTGTGCAGCAGCAAAAAAAAGGTTGAGAATCACTGCTCTAAGATATCATGAATAACTTTTCAAATTTTACCAAATTTACAACTAAACTCCACGGTTATAAAACCATATCTTATTGTTAATTTTACCAAAAATTTTTACCAAAACACTCCGGTAAAAAATACCGTTCTTTTTGTTGTTCAAATAGTGCCCGATGGTTGTTTTGACCATACTTTCTTTTTTCAGTGTGGATTATTTTCTTACTTATAAGAGGATTAAATATCCCATAAAGAGATTAAAAGGGAAATTTAAAAAGAAAATTATTTACAAAAGGAAAGATTGAAGCGTAAACTATCTTACACTACAAATAAATAAAACTTAGTTGGTTGCAAAAAAATAATACGTATTCTATATTGAAAACTATCAATATTATTATTTTTTTTAAAAAAAAAAACATCCTGAACCTTTTTCAAATGCCTAAAACTATTTAATCCTTTTTAAGCAAAACTGAGACTGTTTTAAATTAAAAAATATGCCTTTTTCTGACATGAAATTTAGATACAATAATTTATTTCACAAAATACATAAAAAAAACTAGAATTTGATTACGACATAACTGCATTTTTCTAAATTATTAAAATAATACATTATTATTATTTATTTGAGAATTTTTTATCACAATTATTTATTGCATTTAAAAATAAAAATAAATTTCTAATATGAATAACTACAAACAACAACAACAATCAATGCAAATCATTAAATTTTAAATTATTAACATAATTGAATTCAACGATAAATAAATAAAAAATTTATAAAGAAGTTCTATGATCATTATATTTATCAAAACAAATGCACTAATTAATTAATGTATTGATAATTTCTGAAACAAAATCTAAATTTTCTATCTTGAGTTTATGATATGAATTTTAATTACAGTTAAAACGACTCACATGTGTAAACAATTTTTGTTATTAAATTCAAAAACGCTAAAATTTAAATCACATTGGAAGTTACGATTTTATTCTATGTTTGTAAAATCACGAAATGCAATTTTATGAATTATAAAACAAATGATACAATGAAATTACATATTCATTCATTCTCCAAAAAAAGAACTAAATGAATTCTAAATTATTTCTTAAATAGAATATCGATTTTTTTTGGACAAAATCTCAGTTTTTAACAAAATCTCAGTTTTCTTTTAAGAGGTCTCACATTCTATATAAAAGGTTTACATTTGAGAAGTCTTATTACTATTGCATTCAATGTAATAGCAATATGGACAACTATAATATGCACCCTACCTGGGCACAAACACCTAGATGTATATAAATTTTTATTACATTAAATAATTTAAGCAACTACAGTCAACGATTATTATTGAACATATTTTTATGGTATTTAAATAAAAGTCTAGTTCTAACTTCCTAAAATTATTACACATAACTTGTGGCAAATTACTAGTATATAAAAATTAAAGCAAAAGAACTAAAAACTTTATATAAAATTTAATCATAAACTTAATAAAAATATTGTTTCATTTTAACATAACAAAACTAAACTTTGAAAAAAAAATTAATTTTACAAAATATAAAATAGATAAATGAAAATTACACATTCAATGATTTTATTTATTTAAACAAGCGGATAATTTTAATTCTGACTTCTAAAAAGAGTCTTGATTATCTAATACGTATTTCAAACAGCCAATACATCTAACAGCACAATGAAATATTTCAAAAGTCAATTTGTAAAAATTTTAGAATTCCTAGTAACAAGAGAATTTGTCGGGCGAGCATAACCCAAACATTTTACTCGTCTCTACGGCGTGAAATTGTTTTACATTACTATTGACATCATAAAGATCTTTTCACAAAAGATAGTTGTAAATAATATATTTCCTCATTGTTCGCAAATAAAAAAGCAAATATCAAAGTTCAATCTAGTCAATGGTCAATGTGAAGCTTCAAAATGATTTTTAAAAGCAAATAGTATAAAAAAAATTTAAATCAATTCCTACTAAGGTTAACAAAGAAAAATTTTATTTTAGTTACTTTTTATTAAATAATTACAATTTTTTCTCACCTTTAAAACTAAAATTAATGAATAAAATTTAATTAATGAATTAATATTTGAGAGGTGGTCATATTAATTTGGCCACTCAGTGTATATATATATATATATATATATATATATATATATATATATATATATACATATATATATATATATATATATATATATATATATATANTTAAATATTTAATTTAAACATTATACAAACATATATACAAACAGTTACAAGCTTGCAGCGATAAGCGATAAGATTTCCTTTATATTAAAAAATCAGATGTAAACTATTTAATTATTTCTAACATATGAATACGTGACTGTCAAAAAATCATAATTCCCTTGTTAATAGTTTTTGCTGCACTGTATTATTCGCTACAGAAAACAAATTCTTCGACTTTGGATATAAAATTACTCAAAAACTAATAATCGCATCAACATAATTCTGACATCGGAATGATTTGAAACATTATTCTTTAAAAGTTTTTAAAAAAAACTTATTTTCTTTCATAGAATAACTTTTGAGTTATGAATGTTTGGGCTAGTGAGTTTCATATAATTTTTGAGCTATTATTTTTCTAATTAAAAAAAGTTTAAATGACGGAAAAACTGCTGAATTTGCTAAATTTATGAGAAAAGGGTTAAACTCATTCGCTTCGCTCGTTTGCCAATGGATCTCAACATTATAGTCAATATAATTCAAATGGTACTTTTTAGTCAGCTGGGTGCAAGGAAATTTAACTTTTTTTTCCTTTGACTATTATGCTCTATTTCGTCAGCCTCTTTCGCCAAATTTGAAAATAAATTTGAACCAATCAAAATAAATTAGAACAAATCAGAGCTCATCTATTTTGTTATGAAATGTGACGAAGCTCCCATTTACTAATTATTTTCTGTTTTATCACATACCTTAATTTTAAAGTAAAAACTGATGTAATAAAAAAATTGGTATAATAAAAATTTATATTATTCTTATTATATCCAACTATATTTAATCCTTTGAACTTTATAAAAACCGACAGCAAAAAAATTCAAAAAGGTTTAAAAAAAAGTTACAGCATATTATGAAATACGAAATGAGAAAGTTTTAACTTATAGATAAGGTATTTTTTTTTCTGAATGAAATAAAAACAAATTGTATGATTTTAGAAAGAAAAAAAAATTATTTAAAAAAAATAATTAATATTTTAGTTATCTTTAAGGGTGGGAAAATATTAATCAATAAAAAGTCACGTTTAAGAAGAGACAGAAGAATAGAAACTCAGTATTTTTACATTGAAAGTTGTGGTCACAAGAAAGTTGCAATCACCAAGATGGCGGCATGCCGCTACTTTGGCTTAGTATCCGAGGCTTTATGTGACGTCAGTGAAAGCTGAACAAAAATTATCGAAAAACTAAGGAGCCCCCAATTCTACACTAGAGCCTTGTTTAGTTTTTTGCGAACGTTCATTTTCTTCAGTGTGTCAAAAACATACATTAAAAAATTTAGATAGTAAGGAACAAATTTAGCGTAGGTCCATATTTTTGGCTACTTTTCACTTTCAGACAGCTAACCGAAAAGTACCATTCAAATAAACTTTATAAATAAAAAAGAAAAAGAATAATATTTCTTTTTATTATCAAACTTTAGGAATAGAAAACTTCGAAATCGAATAATAATAGCTTAAACGACATTCAAAAACCATTTAAAGATTTCCAGCTGTTGAAAATCAATGTCTTGACAAGGGGATACCTGCAAGTGACGTAGTGTGGGTGTCTCGATCCTGATTGGTTGTGGAAACGCGGCATTTGTTTACGTTAGCAACTGTTCTTTCCATTCTATTCCGAGTAAGCCTCTCCAGTCGAGTATTAATTCTTTTAAATGGCACATTCTAAATATTTTCACAAAAATTCTTTCTCAAAGATTTCAATTCTTTCACTATATATTTACACTGAGACAAGACAGGCACGAAGCCATGTGGAACATAAACTAATTATTCATCGAAGTTGCCAGGACACAAAACAAAATTATATCATAGTTACAATAAAATATATAAACAAATAATAAATCTAAGTTAAGTAAAAAAAAGTAAACGAGAAAGAATTACATTTCAACTAATTCAATGTACGATATATAATTAACTTATCGTTAATTAACATTTTAACTTATGTAGAAAACTGAGTTCAACTTTAATGCACTATTTTGCTGATAAAGATTAGCTGGTGCTGACATCATAGGTCACATGTGTGAGTGTAGGAGGTCTTCTTTATGAAGTGCAAGTATAAAATTCCATCATTCCATTAACAAATATGTTTGCTAGTTAAACTCCTTGTTTGAATTTTAGCTTATGCGAACCATAATAAACTAAATTTTCAACTATTTTAGGTGGAAGCTGGACATTATTCTATACAGGGTATACTGTAATAACTGTCTTTGGAATACATAATTCGAAGAAAAAAAATTAAAAAGTTATCAAATACATAGGTGTCAAAATTAAAATAAAAAAGTATGCTTAGGGAATGGCAAGTTAATATTTAAGTAAAGAGGAAACTAAAATTCTGCGGAATAACTCGAATTCATTAGTAAGGAAGACATAACAAAAACGGTAAAACCAGTTTGATTGCTAGATGAAACATGAAGTATTTCTAGCAATCGATTCTCAATTCCTGTCTAATTTATTTAGCAATCAAATAGATTTTGATACTTTCAGTTCCAATTTCCTCACTTATATTTCGACAAATTTCGATGGTATTATTTTTGTCCTGGCTGCAATATTAATTTACAACTCCAAATGTGCATATTTTTTGTATTTCATTTTTCCCAAGGATTCTACAAATATTATGCTACGGATGGGTATAAAAGAACACCCTGCATATAAGACTTGATTGAAAATAGAATTGATGTGTGTAGAATTGAAAATTTAGAATTGAAGAACCTAGAAATTAGGATTGAATATTCATAGATAATATTTTGACAACTACCATAAAACATTTTGAAGAACATTTTTATGAGCAATAATTTGTAGTATTATGATTAAGTTTGGACTGATTCAGATCGTATAGCCCTCTATCAGGAATGGAGGTTGATTGTAAAACTACAATTACAAAGCGACAGAACTTTATTCAAGTGCACTTATGACTGAACTTGATTAGACTGAACTTACCGATAGTGGTACGTAATTACCATTTAACTGTAATACTGATTGCAAATGATAGTTGCAATTTAAGAACACTATTTTAATTCGAAGTAACCGTAATTTAAAACAAGACATGTAATCACAACTCACAAGTCTATTATAGTAGCAGTCATTACTAATTGAGATTTAAAATACTTATTCTTTAGTATAGTAAATTTTATTAAGACTTAAAAATATATTTTATGTAATATTAAAAGAAACGCAAATAAGTTTTTATTTAATATTTAATTTAAACATCGTAATAAAATCAATTAGAAAATTACAATCGTGACTAATAATTGCGTAATTACTTGTAATCACGGTAAATTACAGCCATGATTATTCGTAACTAATATTGCATATAATCATTTGATAACTTGAAATCAATATAACATATAATCATATGATTTGAAATCAATATTACATATAATCACACAACTTATCAATATTGCATGCAATCATATTATTACTAGCAATTATTATTGCCGAAAATAATATGATACTTGTATTCGGGTCTAAAATTCTAATAACAAATATAATTCGCTCGAATCATGACTAAGATTGTAAACAAACGTCTATTACTTGACATTTTTCCTTAACTATGCGAAATTAGCATTTAAAAGTTGTATGCCAACTTAATAATCACTATTAATTGTCGCCATGATTACTTGTAATCAATATCGCGTATCATCACGATTTCTTGCAATCAATATTGCATATAATCATATGATTGCCTGTAATCGTAACTAAAATTTTAGTTTTAATCACGACTACAATTTAAGCAAAAATTTGATCATTTGACATTTTTGCCTAACTCTGCAAGTTAGAATACCTTTAAAAGCTTAAAACATTATAAACTTTTAATTTTATAAACTAAATGTTGTTATGTTATAATGTTATTGGTATAAAAAGAGCTGAACAGCTGGTTTTACAAAGTTCATTTAACTATAGGTACTTTAAAATAACTCTATAAAATAACACCTGGTTTAGCTTTGAAAGAAACTTGAGTACAAAGTAAACAGTTCTATTTTATCAACGGCTGCTTCGTGATATGTTAGCATGGTACATTACGTTTCACAAGACTGTGATTGAAATTCAATTTTCCATCAATATGCTTAACATTATATTAACAAATTTACTTAGATTTTATCTTGTACTTTGTCACTATTGACATTATTAAGTAGGAGTAGCATAGCTGAAAGCTCTTGATAACTAAAAGCACTGACTCTTTTTTTTAAAAAAGGCACTTGGTCTTTGTAAATGGTACTGCGATTCTGGCAAAATACGTCAGTTTTATGAAAAAACAACTATCAGGGATATTGCCTTTCTGTGTTAAATATAATGAGAACCGTGGGGATTCAACTTTAAGTTATGTTTCTTTCTAAGCAAAAAGCTATAGAACTTGGAAGCTAGAAATTACGACAGTGTATTGATAAGTTAACTGAGAAAACAAAAAAGATATGAAAAACTGAGAAAATAAAAAAAATTGACGTTTGATGATCAATTCGAGAATTATTATATGTTAAACTTGTAATAAAAAAATTTAAATCAATATTGATATATCAATAAATCAATTTGATATGCTCAAAAGACCAATTTTATTTATGAACTTACCACAACGTTTTAATTCCTTTTTACCGAAATTCCATTTTTTTTTTTATTACGATAGTGTATACGTACACTGAGAAAACGAAAAAAATATGAAAAACTGAGAAAATTAAAAAAAATGACATTTGATAATCAATCCGAGAATTATTATACGTTAAACTTGTAATAAAAAAAGATTAAACCAATATTGATGTATGCTCAAAAGACCAATTTTATTTATGAACTTACCATAAGTTTTTAATTCCTTTTTTCCAAAATTCCATTTTTTTCTTCAAATTTTATTCCAATTTCGCAAATTTAGTGATTTCTTTAAATAACAATTATTTATCCATGGAAGAAGAAAATTTTATTTATTTATTTCGATATCTTTATTTTAAAAACTCACACATGAATTGATATTGAAAGTAAGAAAAGAGAGAGAGAAAGATAAGACGCTCCCAGGTAAAAAATTTAATTAATTTATGTTTAGAATTTTAAAAATATAAAAATCTTAACAGTTTTTTTTATTTGAACTATTATAATAATAAATTTTTCAACGAATAAAATTACTTCTCATATATTTTATTATTCAGTCAATGATTTGATTTTTACACTGCGTGAGACATTCCACTGTTTATATAATTTTTGGGAACTTAATTATAAATAAGCACTTCTCAAAGGGAATAACGTATGGTAAAAACTACCAGAATATGGTAAAATTTATTGTATTTCTGGCTCTATGGGAACCCCAAAAAGTTCGATAATTTTTACTGAAGCACTTGGTATATGATTTTGGAGAAATAAGCAATAAAATATAGTTCAATAATGCGTGATAAAATTTGGTAAATGTGGTAAAGGTTGGTAATTTTATCATGATACCTTAGAGGATGGCATAGAAAACCATTTATTCGGCTTAACTTTGTTTTCAGTTTTGTACTTTTTACTAAATGTGTGACAATATTGACAATAAAAAAACTGTTATCATATGAGTGGAAAAATTACCAAAATAATGGTTTAAATATCATGTATTTTGCTTTTCAATACCTTAATTATGTTTTTTTACCAGAAATGTCATTACCATAGATAATGGTAATTTTGTCAGAATTCTTTTCATTCTGTTTTTTTACGTGTATAAAAATTGCAGCTCGTTGCAGAATTTCTTCATAAAAACATAAATATTTGAAAAATTACTTTGATGATGGATAAATTATTTTAAAGTATTTAATTTATTTTCTGTAAAATAATAGTGTGTTTTCGAAAATAATTTTTTCATAAATATGTCAAAACGCTAAATAATTGCTTTAATTTATGTTCTCACAGTAATATAACTTAAAGATTATTATAATTTGTTAAGGATATTATCAAGTAACCTTCTTATTTAAACTTTATACACTTATTTTTATTTGTAAATAACTAGACACATTTAATGAAATTATCTTGGTGCTACATTGACTCGATGTCCAAAATTCAGCCTTTTGAATAGAAAAAAAATATTTTTTATGGTAGAAAACTTTTACAACAATTTAAACTAATTTATGACAATAAACAGAATTACAAAATTTACTCAAAAATTTTGACCAACTGTCACAAACTGTGAATTAAATAACTTAACTGTTGCCTGAGCTTTTAAGTTTTGTTTCCACGGTTTGAAAAATGCCCTATTTAGAAACAATTATTTTAATATAAAGCTACATTTATGTTATAATTCTACTTTATTGCTTAAAAATGTATTTATGTTATAATCTGAAGTATAAAGAAAAAAATGGAAAGATAACTATAACAATAAATCAACTTAAACATCGCAATAACAGGTATTCAATTATATTGTCATCCTAACTTTTGATTGGTGGATTAAACAGATTATTTCAAATCAAGTGATCATAATCCTTTGTAATTGTATATATGTCAAACACATATAATTTCTATTAGTTACAATCATGTATACTCATAAATGGAGATCATGACAATTCGTAATAGTACATTAAGATAGTAATTATCACAACTTATAACCGGAACTACACTGTAACAATTCCTGATCTCCGATATATAGTATCAGCATTTTGGATGCATAATCCGTAAAATCCATTTTACAGCAAAATCCCTTTTTACTGTACAATATTATACCGTAATTTTTACAGCAATATTTATTTAATTAGAGTGATTTAATGATTTTACGGAAATTATATTATCGTAAAAACTATGGTATATCAGATTTTTTTGTTCCGTTACATGTCCCAAGAGTGCCGGTACTTTTTACCGTAATTTGATACGGAATTTTTTACAGTGTGCAATTATAATCATAATTTATGATTGCTTGCAATCATGGTTTCAAATGTAAAATGTAAACTACAATATTGCATTATTACGACTTGTAATCAATTCAAACTGGTATCCAACTCCAGTTTCTAACAAAAAAAATATTTAAAAAAACCTTTGAAAAAGTGTGGCAAAAAAGAAAGAATAATAAAAATTAATTGTTTGAAAAATTTTAAAAAATCAGAATTCTTTGATATTTTAGAAATACTATTTTAGAAATGATAATTTAGAATGATAATTTAGAGATGATAATGAAATGATAATTTAGAAATGATAATATTAATTTAAAAGTGGGAGAATAAGAGAAAGATGAAAACACTTGAAAACTTAAATGAAATATACCCATGATAATGAAATATGCTTGTCTATTGTCAAAATACCTATTGTAAAAAGCAAACCTTTGCAATTTCCAATTATCAAGAAAGTTGGGTAGTTACGACATATCTTCATAAACATTCAGAAATTTTAATTTACAATTTGTAAAAAAATAAATACCAAACTCAAGATAATATTTCTTATTTTTAATTCCACAATCTTGATTAACACAAATAAATAACTTAACTAATTAATAACTTGAACTAATATATTGTCAAATATAACATTTTATTAAGGTTACAAATAACTGACACTTTATTATAGCAGTATAATTATATCAGATCCTGGGTTTTGACGATTTAAAAAATCTAGAAATATGTCCTTAAAAAATAGTAAAATAAAGGGCATTAACACTAGAAAGACTGAAATACCTATATTGCCCAAAAGCAGTCAAAATGACTGCATTAAGAAAGAAAAACTAATGTATAAATAAATTTGCTTAAAATTAATTTTTAATATTTTTGATATCATTTTCAGTTACGTAACAAGTTACTAGTAAATACCAACAATAAAAATAATTATAAAAATCACAAAATTCTAAGAAATTGTGTAATTATATACATCATTGTTTTTCTTATTGAAATTAAAAAGCAGTCAAAATTACTTCCTTGCGCAATCTAGTGCAAAAAATTCATTTAAATAATCCCGTATTAAATTTAAAGATTTCTTTAGTAAAGTATCGTATGGCATAAAAATGTAAATTAAGAGAAATTGAAATTTAATTTTCAATTAAGTTTGCAATTAATGCTAAATTCAGAAAAAAAGGCTGAAGAAGATAGGAAAACTGTTTCGATACATTTACATTGATGCATCTACGGAAATATACTTCAAAACTTCTATTTTGTGAAAACACAAAAAATCACCAAAAATCTCAAAAATGCCCTAAAATAAAAAAATCCAAAAATATTACTTTTTGAAATTTGATTTTTCAGTAACTATACGATCGGTTTCCGTCAAACCATGTACATTCTTCAAATTTGATGTAAAAAAAATTTACTTCTTGCAATTCAAAAATTTTTTGACTATTATTAAATAAAATATAAAGAATAATAAACATTTACTAAAAGTTTTTTTGCAGTAAATTATTTTTGGATAAACAAATTTCATAACTAAATGCAAAAAATTTTTCATTTCGCTTAAAAAGTTCTCGAGAAATGTTAAAATAAGCAAAAATTAATATTATGGGGTCCAAATTTTGGACAGCTCTCCTGACCAAACTATTCTGACCATATTTCCTAGATTGGGGCTACTCGTTTCATTTTGGGGGGTCAAAAATCTGAATCCGTCCAAAAACAGGTATATTTATTAAGAAAAAAATGCATTTTGTGTCTGATTTCATAACTTGAAACATCGTCTGTACTAATTAATTAGCATATTTGAGGTCATCCCCTCTAACCATTGAGACCTTGACCGTGAAAATTCGATCAAACGTTATTCAGGAAGTCTCGGTTCTTTTTTTGTGCACTATAACAATATATTTAACAGTGTCAAAATTAAAATTTTTTGACATATTGGTATATATGCTGATTTATTACTCAACCCTGTCCCGCCTCCGTCAGGGGGCATCCAGGGAGATATATATACTAATAACGAGCCATAATATTTACTACATTTTCTTCTAGAATAGTATGGTGTCATTTTATTCCATAAAACCGTGCAACTTGATCTTTCTCTCACTGCACTGCACGAAATGATAGTTCAATTTAAACAACAAAAATAATTCGGAAACAAACAAACAAACAAAAAATTGGGATCTTAAAAAAGTGCGCTTAATATTACTTAACAAAATGTCAATACTATGGTTCAGTCTGCACTCCTCAAAAATCAGTCCAATGTTGAAACATAATATGTATGAATACGATGGAACCTTAATAAATTGTTAAATTGAAGCATGTTTCCATTCAAGTTGAAACATAAAAATTAAAATTAGTTAATTTGGCTTATTTACTTGATAATATGGTACAATTCAATACTTGAATTAGATTGAAGCAAATTTAGACGTTAATCGGGTTTGTCGTGCTTCAATAAGTTTAATAGTGCAGAACAAAATGTGTCGAAACATAAAATACTCTCCTTCAGTCTAGCAGTCACGAGATGAGACTCAAACCAAACTGAATGTTTTTCTCATGATTGTCAGACAATATACGCTGTAAAAAATTCCGGATCAAATTATATTAAAAAGTATCGGCAGTCAAGGTGCCGATACTGTTTACCGTAAAATCTATTTTTACCGAAACATGTTAAGGAACAACAAAAAACTGATATACCATAATTTTTACAGTAATAACTGCCATAAAATCACTGAATCACTCTAATTAAAAAAATATTGTTGCAAAAATTACGATATACTATTCTTCTGTAAATGTACTTTTTTTAAATGATGTAACCAAAGTATCGGTACTTTACGCCGAAATTTAATCCGGAATTTTTTACAGTGCATTTGAGAACTATTTATTTTAACACAATAGCAATTTTTTTTACTTTCCAGTACTCTAATCTTATAAGATTATTTAATTAAATCGTTTTTGTATTAGTTAATTAGTATTGTTGAAACAAGTTGTATTTAATGCCCTAACCAATAAAATAATTTGTTTTATTAAAACTATCAGCTACTGAATAGTAGATGTGTTTCAAGCTTGAAGAAATATGAATCCTGTAATTTAATTTTTTTGCATATGAATTCACGATTGGGTAAACTTAAACTTGGTTCAGCTAAATATCATGTTTATTTTGCAGCAAATTAGCATATCTTAATCCAATTTACAGTCAACCTGTTAAAAGCCAGGTTGGCAAAATTTTGAACACAATGGTTAAATCCTCGATAGGAACTATGGTTTTGCCGATTCGGTCAAAAAACTATCCAAAACACTTCAGTCAACAGTCAAATAGATAGATTTTGTTGAGGCGATGCAAAGTATTGTAATAAAATAATAAAAATTAACAACAAGTTATAAAAAAAATTAACAACTTATTAATTAAACAACTATCAAACATAGATCTATGATGTAAAAATATATGCATTAAAAAGAATTGAATTAAAAGTAACTGGTTCCATCTTCTTTGTATTTTTGAGCAGTTTGATAGTTTTGAATGGTAAGCCCAACGCTCTCTGTCCAAAACTCAAACCCTGATTAAATATAAAGTTTATTAATATAACCTAATATAACCTATAATATTAATATAACCTATGAATTGCGAGTTTTTCAATTGATGTTGAATAAATGTTTAAAATTAATTATGGCTGAAAATGTAGCCTGATATTCATTTTTATGCAATGAGTGTATAGTTATTCATTACATTCGGAGATATTTATTCATTTTTTAACTATTTTCTGCATTCTAGATTTTGGATATTTTTTTTAAATTAAGAGCGGTTAAAAACCGTTTTTGACAACAAGTCACTTGTCCAGCCCAAATCCAATTCAAGACTTTCGAAACTCTAGCCCTGCTAATCAATCAACTTAAAATACAAAATTTAAAAAATGTAAAATAGACATATAAAATAAAACGTGTAAATTAAACAATATGTGAAGTTAAAAAACATGTAAATTAAACTTACATGTCTGGATGTCATGTACGAATCCTCTAATATCAAATGATGTGTCTCCCACCTCCTTAAGAACCTTGAACTCAGTAATTTGCTAATTACTGTTCTAGTATGATTTAGGCGACACAAATGCACTTGTCCCTCGTATATAAGTTTAAATCTGGGACCCTGAGGACTGCTGGGTGGCACAGGAGACCTGCATGGTGTAGAACAGTTTGATCTCCTGCCACCTGAACTGCCGGACGATGAGGAATCTACAGAACAATGTCTTCCCGGACTAATTGTCAGGAACTGTTTAGGTTCCTCCGAGCAACTAGAATACGGACTAGAATCCGCATTTTGGATGCTGGGATGCAATGGCACAACTGTTGCTGAATCGCTATCGTCTGCATCATTGTTACTCACTGTCGGTATCTGCAGCTCAACTGAACTACTTGTGCTGCAGCTGTCGGTGGTATCTTCTGGTATCTTATCCATTCTCAAGAATGTCACTTAAATGTATCAGATGACATTTTTGATTGAATTTTAAGAAATCATAACAAGGATAGCAGACTGGCAATTTAGCAGTCTATGGGTAACCATCTTCTCATGGGTATTAAATAATATTAGAACGATATTACCCATGGTTATTTTTTATTATTCAATAATAATTACGTACTGAAAATTAATAAATGAAATTTATAATTTCAACTAAAGCAATCTTGAGTTTAATTAGTAAGTTTTTGAATATTTAACTAAAATAATAGTATTCCAAGTACATAATTTCATTTATATAATTCATTATTATAGCTTAATTTAACCAGTTCAATCAATCATAGCGTTTATTTTTAATTAAAATAATAAAGCTCAGTAATACTATAACCTTCTTTCACTAACTGGCACTGACCCTTTCTTACGCTACTAACTAGTATAATTAACTGAATACTTATTTCATCTCATAATTCAAGTATCATCTTGCTGTTCATCTTCAAACAATAAGCTGAGAAACATGTTTATCCATAACCGTTCACACCATTAACAGTACTGTTGACACAGTATCAAGCCAATGATCAATAATCGGATACTTTCGTAATTAAAAACGTTATCGATCTGACCGGTTGAGTAGTACTGATAGCTTCATATTTGAACCATTTTTTAAAAGTACTTACAATTAAATAGCACATCAATATGTACTGGGTTCGAAGCTGTTATATTTCACAAACGATAATTCTGGAAATCTGGAACTTTTCTTGCACTGCCTGTGGAAAAAGGAACCCCAATACTTGTAAAGGGAATTGAGAGTTACTAATTCTTGCAATAAGGAATTTGTTAATCCCGGGATTGAAAGGATTAAATTGGAAGCAATCCAAGAATCGGATAAATCCAAAAGATGACAGATATTTTCGATAGGGAGAAACGTGATGAAGACCGAAGAGAACTTCTCATCAGCTGAGCAAAATGGAACCTTGTCCAGGGTTGCATGAATTCTAGCGTTATGCTGATTCCATTTTTGTCGCCAAGTTAAGTTTCGTGTCGCCAGTTTTCAAGGACTGGATGTTTTTTTTTAATAGAAAAACAGAGCGGTTTTTGTGAAGTTATCTTGCTTTGGTATTTGCATGGTTAAAAAACACTTATATTAAGTATCTTTAGTTGAAGTAGTCTTCTTCAGTTGTTTGTTAATATTAAAAATAGTAAAAAAATAAATATACAATTATTAAACCTTTGAACCTGAATTAATTAAACCTTTTAAATGAGAAATATCTAAACATAATTTTTTGATGAAAACCAAAATTAAATACCAAATTACAACTATATAGGGATTTAATAGGAATGATTCTATTAGAATTGACGCAGAATTAAAAAATTTAAAAATTTAAGTTAATAAAAACTAATTTAACGCTTAAAGAGGAATGGAAAATTTAACAATAAAAGCTTGTAAAAGCAAATTTAACATTTTAAACGGAATAAGAAATTTAGTAATATACTTTTGGGAAATAAAGACGTAAGATTAAAAGTTTTAAGCTTGAACGTAGAAAAGGTTGAAAATAATTACAGTCTAAACAGTTAAAATTATATCCTAAAATTACAGTAAAATACCCGGTAGCAGTCTGTTCATCCAATTTACCGTAAAGCTTACAGTTAGAAACATTTCTTTACCTTTACGATTTTGAAACCGTTTAAAACTGGTATGGCTAAAAAAGCGATTACAATTGTATAGGGCTTAAAGCCCTTTACACCTTGCACAGTTTTATTAACGTAAAAAATCAATTTAACTACACTACTCAAAAAATATTAGGGGAGCAAGCAAAAAAGTTATGAAACCTCTGCTTGATTGCCATACTCGATCAAAAAATGGAGAATATAAGTTTAACAAAATGCAACATATAAAAAGAGAAGCAAAAAACAATCGCTAGGAAATTTAATTATTTGGAATGCTATAAGGAACATGAAATGATGTTTCAAGGCAACAATTCGATAGCATGTAAATGAGAAAAAACTGTTAGTACGGAAATGATAAAGGATGCTTAATATGGTGCGTGGTCTCCTCGAACCACTAAGATTGACGCACACCTATTTTGCATGGATGCGATGAGGCTATCGATGAGACTTTGAGGAATATTGTTCCCCTCTTGACGAAGTGCGATCTCCAATTCTTGGACTGTAACAAAAGGCCTTGATTTTGCAGCAACGCATCCTAGTGCGAACTCGATCTGATTAACCCCAAGTAAACTCGATCGTATTAAGATCTGGAGAGCATGCTGGCCACTCAATATATGGTTTCTGCTTCAAGGAATTTCTCCACGTGACGAGCTGCATGAGGTCTGACATTATCCTTTATTAAAAGAAAGAAATCACTGATGGCTGGAGCGTAAGATGCTACATGGGATCTGAGAATCTTGTCTGCATACTTTTGAGTCATCAAATTGCCTTTCTGAATGAAATACGGGTCAGTATGTTCATCTATACTGTTTCCAACTCAGATGATCAAATCATCTCTTCTATAATGTGATCCGTCCTGGACGAATATAGGGTTATTTCGAGTGTCTCTTTTCCGCCATAGCAAAACACGTCTGGTGTCACACTCTAAACTGAATCGGGCACTCATCCGTAAATAGCAACTGGAGATATCGGTTATAATTTGCTGAGGTGGGTCGTATCCGATCTCATTTTGGATGACGTCAAACATACCCTGTCTCACGAAATCGATTCCAGTCCTGCAATTATACTTCTTGCAACTTCAACAGCGTCCGCTACACGTCTTTGTGTTTGCCCTGATTCCAGTCTCTCGATATTACGCCTCGCCGTTCATTCTGGTAGATCACGTGGTTTTCTTCTCCATGTTTTCTGCTATACTTAAGACTATGGATATTTTGTTTTGATTTAATTATCGGAAGAAATATTTGCATAATTTCATTAAATCCGTGTGCTCCCCTAATTTTTTTGAGCAATGTAGATATTGGAGTTAGGCTTTTTGTGTTAGATGATAGACATTGGAGTTAGGTTGTGGTAGAGTTGTGTTTTGTCAAATAAATCCCAGAATGTTATTTATCTGTCTGTGGTATAGGTTATATAGATTTGAGGTATCCTCTATCGTTAGAGATGAGAAACACTTTATAATTTAGTGTTAAGCAGGTCAGTGGTGCTGCCATCTATACGACAAAGAAGCTTCGGATTAAAAATCTAGAGAAAAGAATTTCAGTACAATAGAGGAAAATGTAAGAATACCTACGTTCCTCCCAATAAGGCATAACTATAAAAGACTTTTTTTTTGTGAAAGAAAATGTTTTAAAAACGAATGTAAATAGAACGCAGAATTTTTAAATTAAAAGAAATTACATAAATTTATTTGTTAATCTAATTAATCCTTTTAAATTAAAAGAAATTTTAAATTTGTAATCACGGTTTTAAAATTTGAAAAGAATAAGCAGTTTTAACCATGATTAAATTGAACTCCAGAAGATAAGCATCCTTTTTAAAAAAATATAAAATAAAATTTTAAGTTCAGATTTCAAAAAAAAAAAAATTTATAATATTTTTATGCACTAAAATGCTTTTAAATAAATAAAATAAACTTAAAAATAATAACGCGTATTGATTTTTAAAAAAATCCCTTGCAAAAAATTTAAAAATTGATCTCATATAAAATGCATTAACACACATCATAATAACAACGTAGTAATTTACGAACACGGCTTGATTTTAATAAAAACAAAAAGTCAAGTATCCATTCCTAACATATCGCTCATAGGCTGCAATAGCAGCACAACTCAAAAAATCAAGTTTTGAGATAAGTGGGTTTAAAGTTTTCATTGCTAAGCAAAATGCATAAGAAATACTTTAGTATGCTTAAACGAAGATTACCTTCTAGTTGAATTATTAGTTGTGCTAGTATTGCTGCTGAAAAAGATGTGTATTTTCATATTTATACCTGTTCTTAGTCCAAAACGCGTGCTTTTTTTAGTTGTGCCACAATTGCAGCCCTTGAGCAATAGGGCCATTCTCCACTGTAAACACTCTAAACCTCAATTTTTATCTTACTTGTACATATTTTTAATTTATTCAATAATAAAGTACATAGGTTAAATCTTAAAAAATGAGATACAATAATAGTTATATTTAAGTTTTTATTATGGAATCCATTCTTAAAATTTAGCATTGTACTTTTTAAGTTTTCTTGTTATATTCAACATATTTACATTTATTTCCTTAGCTGAAAAAATATTATAGCATTTCAATTTTCTTCTTTTTTTTCCATATATCTATATAATGTTCTTATTTAAAAATAAATTAAAAATTTAAAAATCATATTAAAATTATGTAAAAAATAAAAATTTATTTGAGCGAAAATTGGTTGTCCCGTGCATAACACAAAAACGTGATAATTTTTATTTTTTTCATTTATTTTTAGGGCAAAACAGAAACTGCTTCAATTTTACTTTCTTTCTCTTAGTACTGACTTATATTACAAAGGAAGTTCCTCTAAGTTTAATATAAGATAAAAAAAATTAGCACTTGTTTTCATGTCCCGTGCATAACTTAGATTTCTCTAAAAATCGGGAAAATCAAAAACTCCAAGAACATTTATAACTGTAGGTGGCTGAGTAACTTTAACAACTTCCTCATGTTGTAAAACACTTTATCTTCTCGTTTAGGCCATTTCCAATATTTTCCAGGCTTTACCATGGCAGAAACTTCAATATCATTTCCAAGCACTTGCGTAACTTCTCCAGCATATAAGCTATTATCATATTTCACAACAACCTAATTTCCTCTAACACTTTTTGTGGTGTTAATTGCCCTGGTATTAAGATTTCTTTTTATTGGTGCTACAACATTTTTATAAATTTTAAACCAGAAGGCGAATATGTAATTCCATGCATTTTAGAAATTCCTGGTATTACTCTTGCGCTGGCCCACATATTATTATCTCTGTTTCTTTATCTAAAAATAGCATCACTGTAATAGGTGACATAGCTTCTTTTACAACATTTACAAAATCTTCCGCAGACTGCACAATTGGAACTGTCTTAACTGCCTAAAACTGTCCTAAACTGTTTTAAAGTGTCCAAAACCTTAAACATTGGTAAAAGATAAAAATTCTATATGTGAAACTATTAAACACATAATAATTACATACATTAATAAATATTTTATATTTTTTGTACAATTTACTTTAACTTATTAAAGGAAAATAATATAATAGGAAAAGATCAATAACTTTTGAAGCTGCACAATTCATTGAATAACAAAAGTGAGTACCTTATCCTTTAAATATGCTTTTAGTACTGATAAATTATGTTTTTGCATAAGGATAAATAATGCAATATTTAAAGTAATAATAA